>NW_013668150.1:25129-36004 GCF_000517525.1 Limulus polyphemus
AGCAATATAAAATGTATCAAAATGAAAGCTCCCTTATCTGCAGTTCTGGAGTTTTCAAAGGAACTCAAAGTAGAGCTTTGGTAAATACATAAATGGCAGGAAATACACAACAAACTACTAATATGTTTCTTTCTACTCGAAAACGTTAAAATATTTGATGATAAGTTGTACTTCTTGTACAATAAAATCAAGAATTTGAAAGGAAGGACGCTTTTATGATTCCCTTACACAAACACACACGCATATCATTAAGTGCGATAACTACTTCCTTTTTTAAGTGGTTTCTTCATGGGACTCCATTTTGTATGATTGTACACCCAAGTCCTATTTGCAGTTTTATTTTTTATGACGTCTAAAAAACTTTTGGTATATCTACTGGATATATGTAGGTCGAAAAAGCATTTTGCTGCTATGGTTACCATAAAACTCACACAAATATACAATTAAAAATGTGGGTTATGTAGGCTCGTTTTGGTCGACCGATTACGATGCAATATTCTAAATGCTTCGAGACTAACTTATTTAACAAAACATCCAGAAAGCACATAACTGATATATATATATATATTTAGATTTTTTTTTCGAAGACACAAATGCTTCCACAATAAGATACATTATCGAAAGTTCTACGTTTCTGTTACAATAGCACAGGCAAAAATTGAAGTTATATAATGGTCTTTCACCACGGCAAGTTAAGTGAATATGCCTTCATTAATCATCAGTCGTCAGTAACGCGTGAAAGGCAAGCCTTTATTGACTGCAAACAATATTTTAGGAACACTGAACGTTTTTTTGTTTAATCTTTGTATCACAGAGGTTTTTACTCGTAAAGGAACTTTTGTTATAGGTGGTTTACGTATATTAAGTAAAAGAAGTTAAAGTGCAATCCGAATGGAAAAGTTCTCTCCCATTACAACACGCTGTTTACAAACTCGACTATAGGAATAATGTTACTTGAATAATTATATACATCGACCTCTTCTTTTAGGGTTAGATTCCGGTAGAAAATTTTATGTTCGTGCAATAAAACAAAGACAAAGCCTTATGAATAGCAATGAAAAAAATATATTATTACAGTAGTTAAAGTAGGTCACCTGAGAGTTGGCATCTTTATTCACTGAAAAGTATAACTCTGAGTTTAATTTTTAACCTGAGTATGTTCTATGTCTGGAATCTTCAGTTGAATAAACGGAAAGCAAGCAAAATTGTCACGTAAGTATGGCTTCTTTGCTGTTAACCACAAAGCTACACAATGGGCTGTCTGTGCTTTGCCTACAACGAGTATCGAAACCCAATTTTTTAGCGTTATAAACCATCTACTTACCGCTGAGCCTCCCGGGAGGGAGCGTTGCATAACATGGAGTTGACAATACCGAAATTTGCTATAAAGGTTAACATATATCAAGTTAAAATCTTTGATGTAAAATATCTAACACAATGTTAAAAACAACTTATTAAAATATAATCCGAAATGTATTAAGTTAGGTTTAAGTTCAAAAAATCATGTTCGTTTAGCTTTAATTTCTATTCCATTTTTCTTCTGAAAATCATTACCAACTCGAAAGAAGAAGAACCATAAAAGGTAAATATATTTAACTTAAATACAATATCACCGCTAGTTGGTAGTAGTTGGTATTACTAGTATAATTCATGCTACATACTTAGAATATCTAATTGTTACATATTTTAATACCTGTAATTATATTATTACTTCTACGGTTGTAATGAAAATTATGTATATACTACTTACTTGTTCTTATCCTAAAATTGATTACATCCTCTATAAAAAATATTATCAAAAGTTCTACTTTTGTGTTAAAACATGTTATTGAATATCTTTTATTAAAACTGTGGATATAATGGTGTGTATGTGCCTTTATTCTCCATCAGATAAAATATAAAATTGTGTAAGCCATTGGACTTTCTCCAGGTCTCTTGCATGAAATTTATCTTGCTTTATGCGAGTTCTCATATCTTTTGTTTGACCAACGTATTTTTTTACAAGAATTCGTGACTTTACAATTTGTTTTTCCTAATTTTAAGTATAATGTAACCATTAACTGCGGCCCGGCATGGCCAGGTGGTTACGGAGCTCGACTCGCAATCTGCCAGTCGCAGGTTCGAATCACCGGTCCACCAAACATGCTCGCCCTTTCAGCCGTGGGGGCGTTATAATATGACGGTCAATTCCACTATTCGTTGGTAAAAGAGTAGCCCAAGAGTTGGCGGTGGGTGGTGAAGACTAGCTGCCTTCCCTCTAGTTTTACACTGCTAAGTTAGAGACGGCTAGCGCAGATAGCCCTCGTGTAGCTTTGCGAGAAAATTCAAAACAAACAAACCATTAACTGCCTTAATACACTTAGAGCTGCTTGCATAATTCGTGCTTCTTAACTGGTATCTGTTATTATTACATACCGGAGCAAGAAACATCAACTGAAAGTGTTGTAACTAATTAATTTTGTTTTTATTTTTTTTCTTCATTCTTCATCGGGATGTGGTCCATGGTTTGGACCAGGGAGAGTCAGGTTCACCAGATGTCAGCGATACGTAAAAGACAAGCCACTATTGACTGCATACAATATTTTGGAAATATCACGATTAATGACTGTTTGTATTACTGAGTTCTTTTGTGTGTAGAGGGTAATTTGTTACCTAGACGAGATAAGTAGATTTAAAAAAGTATTAGAGTATTAATTCACCTGATTTAATAAGTTTTTTCCTACCGTTTTTCACCCATTATACTCCATGCTATATAGAATTAACGATAAAAATTCTATCAGTCAATAACACTGATATCTTTCCTACAAGAAAAACGTTGTTAAGCCTTCACAAGCAAAAACTACAAGTAATAAAGTTTAGTAACTCGTAATGAGAAGAAATTATATCCGGCCTTAACCCGTGACTGTACGGTTCACCTTCATGAGAAAGATGACATAGTTATTAATCACCATGACTTCAAATAACCGGTAAATCAAAGTGACAACACTTATTTCTTATTTAAACATACATATCTTGTATGAGTTTACTTTTTGGACTTCAAATTTAAAGTTCGTTGAGAAAATAAAGAATTACAAAACCCATTGATCTAAACTAAACATTGAGTAATGAGTAAAAAGTACATAAAACGTTGTATTGGACTTTCCCGTCAAAGATTAAGATATAATGATTAGGCAGGTTCAGTTTTTTGTTTGTTTGTTTTTTTAAAAACTGCAAACGGATTCAACTTTCAAACAAAGCTATCCCTGATGTAAGTTTTTGGCCCGGCATGGCCAGGTGGTTAGGGTGCTCGACTCGCAGTCTGCGGGTCGCGGGTTCGAATCTCCGTCACACCAAACATGCTCGCCCTTTCAGCCGTGGGGGCGTTATAATGTGACGGTCAATCCCACTATTCGTTGGTAAAAGAGTAGCCCAAGAGTTGGCGGTGGGTGGTGATGACTAGCTGCCTTCCCTCTAGCCTTACATTGCTAAATTAGGGACGGCTAGCGCAGATAGCCCCCATGTAGCTTTGCGCGAAATTCAAAAACAAACAAACAAACAATGTAAGTTTTTGTATGTGATGTTGTGGCATGGTAGTTTCTGTTTCAATTCTTATTTCGGAACTAATCTGTTTAACATTAACTGTTTAACTGGTCTGCTTAACATGAGTGTGGTTAGACAACTACTAGGCTGATTACCCCCTCAACCAACCCATTATACAAAGTATATTACAAACTTACATATATATATATATTTAACATCATTTAGTAATCAATGAAGAGACAAGTCTTAACATGAAATTTTACCATGAACAAGCCGATAAGCTGAAGTTCAAAAATTGAACTTCAGAACTATTAGGAACATAGAGCGAATCGGCTTAAAATGTTATAATTTTGTATACTACAAACTATATATATATATATATATATATATTGAGTGATTCTAAAACAGTTTTATTTTTTTATATCATATAAAGAATTACTGCTTATTGTCATATTCAGTGGTATAAAGTGTAATAAGAAAGCATCAAATTTACCTTTGTATTATTTAGGAAGATCGTTGTTTTGCTTCGAATTTTCTTACATATTCAGAATTACATACTTGCATATTTCCCACTAAAGTAAAGTATTATGTATGATAAGATCGGTTTAACACGATCTCAAAAGATTTTCTGGAACGAAAGTTGTGGAGTTCATTTAATCAGGACTTAACGGGTTTTAATTGTTTGTTTTTAAGAGGCGTTTGTGCTAGAACTTTATACTGAATACCTTTTTAAACGAATGTTAAATGCAATTATTGCGCAGATTTTTACATTTATGTAAATTCTAATTTTAATATAGAAATTTAAACTTAAATCAGTATAGAAAATATCTGTATCAAGTTCCCTTTAACGGAAAGGTTCGAATTTCTACCAACGTAATAGAATGTGAATGTAATTTAATTGTCAGGATAGGGATCTTTTGAAATACATACGAAAACAAATATGTGTTGCACATAAACAGAAATAAAACTTACTCTAATGTACATATTTAAATAAATAAGAGGCAGTTACTTTTGACATCTAAATTGAGAAACTTGATAAAAAGATGCATATCTATACATTTTGGAAAATTCTTTAGTAAAGACGCCTCGCAGATGTACATCAGATATAACTGAAATACAAATTGTCAAGAGGAAACGGGTCATCATAGACTGATAAGCACTCGTGGAAATATAACTCACTCATCATAGTAATACACCCTTTAGCAAATTAAATATTATTTCGTAACTATCTTAGGTGAAGTTATTAAAAAAATCAAAAATATGAGCAGATGTGTGGGAAGACGTATTCTCTGAATGAAATAAAAAAAAACACAAACGAACTTGATTATTAATGGCAAGAAAATTATGGTAACAAATAAATCTGATACTCTGAGGTTAATGTTTTTATTTAAGGTTAAGAACCTGAATTACTGGAAAATTCACTTATTTCAGTAATAGAGTATAGCAACCAATCATAATCCTGCTAAATATTCTGTTAGAATACTATAATACAGTATAGCAACCAATCATAATCCTGCTAAATATTCTGTTAGAATACTATAATACAGTATAGCAACCAATCATAATACTGCTAAACATTGTGTTAGAATACTATAATAGAGTATAGCAACCAATCATAATCCTGTTAAATATTCTGTTAGAATACTATACTGGAGTATAGCAGCTAATCATAATCCTGCTAAATATTCTGTTAGAATACTATAATAAAGTATAGCAACCAATCATAATGCTGCTAAACATAGTGCTAGAATACTGTAATAAAGTATAGCAACCAATCATAGTCCTGCTAAATGTTCTCTTAGAATACTATGTACATAAATGTTATATCTAAGTGACATCATTTGTGTTTAAAAAATATATAAAAAATAAATTTGTGTCCTAAGGTTTAAGTAGTTATTCAAATAAAAAACACGACTAAGTACATTTACAATATTTGTACAGCAATAGTAAAAAATTAGCTAATTGTAATGTAGAAAAATAAAAGAAAGAAAATGACGATCTTTCGAACAATGAAGCATAAAGTTTTATTAATTACTTAAAACCGACTAGTTTGGTGTCTCTTCCCAGTGGCTCAGCTCTGCGTGCTTACAACACTAAAATTTGTGTTTCGGTACCCGTGGTGGGCAGCGCATAGATAGCTCCTTGTGTAGTTTTATGATTAACAACAACCCAACTAGCTTCGTTAAAAAAAGTCACCACCATCAAGGTTGTTAGTATAATTCAACTAATTAAATTGACCTTATTACCCCTACGTACTCCGATCAGACCTTTTAGCTAGAAGCGCACCTCTGAAGTAACTAATTATTTTTAAATGAAAACTTAAGAGTGATTGATATTTATAAAAAGGTAATTCAACTATGAGTGCTGGCTAATGGACTACATTGGTAACTCGCTGAGACTATCCCTTCAATTTTGAGGCTTGGGGTATATTTTCTTTTTAAATGTTTTTCAAAGGTTCTTGCTTACCCCCTGAAAGGTCTCCGCGCAACCCCAAGTTGAAAACTACAGCTCTATTCTATTAGTGAAAAATTAGGGGCGACTATGTGCACATAGCCTTAATTAGGGGCGACTATGTGCACATAGCCTTAATTATGGGCGACTATGTGCACATAGCCTTAATGTAGGGTTGAAAACTACAGCTCTATTCTATTAGTGAAAAATTAGGGGCGACTATGTGCACATAGCCTTACTGTAGGTTCACTCGAAAATTCTAATCAATCATCATAAGACAGAAAAGAGTGGCAATGTGTACAAAAATGACAACGGAATTCGTAAATGTGTGAGGATATACTAGCTAAAAATAAATACGTTTTGACTTTAGGCACGTACTAAATTCTACAATCCTAAATCTAAAAAAAAAAGTTCATTACAGTGACAAAAAAATTCAAATTTCAGAGATGTATCCATGTATTCAATAACTAAGCAGTGGGTGCTATTTAGTAGCTTCTCTCTTTTATTCAATCAGCTCAGAATTCGGGGGGGGGGGATGCAGTTAGCACTTTATGTAGCTTTGCATTAAAATTCTGAAAAAACAAACAAGCAATCCGCATGCCACAGATGGTATATTTTGCGTATATTTGTGTGTTTATGTCTTTCCTATTTCCGCTCAACTCACATACCCTCTATAGTGTAGTGTGTCTATGTGTTAGTATGTCTGTTGTATTTCCGCTCTTTCTAGAAAGACTTGCGTATATCATATCATATCCAGTTTGTACCCGTCTTGAAGGAGCATGTGACACTTTTCTGAAACTTCTGAGCAATAAAGTGACTCTGTCAGAAATAAAGTGATCATAAAATCTTGATGGATTATTACCCACAAAATGTTCAAGTAACTGTGAAATCACAGTAAAGAAACATTTGTTGTTGTTGTTGTTGCACTATTTTGTATTTAGATTTACGAAGATAATGAAATGCAAAGGCAATGCTGTGTATTTAAAGTAGTTACAATAGTTAAGTAACCTGCCCAGACTACTCATGTATGAGGTTAGTTATATAGAGTTCTGAAATAATCTGTTGGCCGTGTGGAGCATCTCAATGACTGCGAGGCTAAAGCTAAATACGTTTAACCTATTGAACAACACGTGATGCTCAACAAACATCTCTAGTACAAAAGACACATTTTGAGCCGAATGGTGGGATCAAAAATAACAAACCAATCGAATTATCTTGTAAGATACACCAGATCTAATGACGCTTTCAAAACCTGGGGGTCGTTTTCGAAAGGTTGACCTTCCTTCTTTACTGCGATTCGTGAATAGAAATGTGTTTTGGGAATGGCTAAGGAGAAAATGTTTATGAATTAATTCTAAGTGTGATTACAGTACAAGTGATTCGGAAGCCAGTCATAATGTTTACACCTGTATCCTAGTGCAGTTAGGCCCGGCAAGGCTAGATGATTAGGGTGCTTGAGTCGAAATCCGAGGGTCGCGGGTTCGAATCCCCGTCTTTCACCCGTGGGGGCGTTGAAAAGCTATGGGCGATCCCACTATTCGTCGGTAAAGCGTTGCCCAAGAGTTGGCGGTGGGTGATGATAACTTCCCTCTAGCATTCCACTGCTAAACTAGGTACAGATAGCCCTCGCATAACTTTGCGCGAAATTCAAAACAAACCTACTGCAGTTTGTTATTTTATGTCAGTTTCATTTTCACTGTGAAATCATACAGAATTAGAAAAGTCTTTCCATAAAAATATTTTATAAGAATATTCAACGTATTTTTCTAGTAACTCTTTTATATCAGATGATATCACACTCTCCGCTCGTGGATATCTTTGTGTGATTAAATGTGCGGCTTTTACATACGTAAACATATAACATGAAAAAAATACACATTTGTATGTAGCTTTCTTATGCCTCCCAGTGGTACAGCGGACACTTTACTATAAAAATGCAGAAAGAAAGTTATTTGTATTAAGCATAAAGATGCACAAAGGGCTAACTGTGCTCTGCCCACCACGGGTATCGAAACCCGGTTTCTAGAACCCGGTTAGAAAATAAGAATATAAAAGTGAAACCAAATTGTTTTCAATTTTCGGTGCTTCGTTGACTTGCAGGATGGTACAAACTAAAATAAATATATCACAAATCACGTATTCACAACACAAAATTAAATAATAGGTTGAACAATCGCCAAGTTTTTTTTTATTTTTATCTAAAGAAAGATGACCTTTCAAGCTACTGCTCTTCGTCAGGTCGTACAGTTGTAAGTAAAAATATAATAAATCTTGGCGATTATTCAACCTATTGTTACGACAGCGGATGTCACGTGACACTGCTAGAGCATGCGTGACGGAGTTTCTCGAATTATCAGGGAACTCCTCGAATTTTGTCTAAGCCTCTTTGTTAGTATATAAGCCTGGCGAGAAAAGCCAGCGGATGATGAATGGAATGTATGAAAAAGCGAACAGTGGTCACGATAAAGTTCGGGGGATTTACGATTCTGTTTCGAGTTAGTGTGTGTTAGTGTGACGAGAAACGTACTGACAGTGGGAATTACTGTGTACTAAAAGTTTGTATGGAGAATGAATAAACTGGTTTAATTAAGAAAGGACTTGTAATGCTGAAGTTCCTCGGAAAGAATTTCTACAAGAAATTAACAAACAACCAGATATACAACAAATTGGTGTCAGAAGTGGGATGGATAGAAAGATGGAAACGAGAAGTGGCAAATCAGACTACGACTTAGCAGATTTGATGGCAGCAATACAAGAACAGCAAAAGAAACAATAAGAATGAGAAAGTAAACACGAGGAAAAGAAAAGAAACAAGGAGAGAAACAATGGCAGTGGCAAGAAAACCTGCAGCAGTGGCAGCTCGAACAGCAAAATAAACAAGAGCGATTAGAGCAGTTGTTGGAGGAAAAAGAAAGGAAACAAGAAAAAAGACTACAGCAGTGGCAAGAAAACCAGCACCAGTAGCAAATAGAACAAGAAAAGAAACAGGAAGAAAGTCTCCAACAGTTGAGAGAAAGCCAAATGGAAAATATTAGTAAATTTCAAATTGATTTAAATACATAGGAAGGATATATTAACCATGGACCTAATCAGCCCAAGACAATAGGAAGCCCCTTCCAGACCCCACAGCTAAACCCTAATGCAGACATCTTCAGTCCAACCAGAAGTCACATTCCAGGCATGAGTGTCAGCAATATGGTGATCTAGTACGAAGGAAGCCACAGAGCACAAATTGATCTACTTGGACAGTGGTCAGCAGATGACAGGCACAACTATAGAGCACTGGCAGCTGCTCAAGAACTAAGGTATGGAACTCAAAATCAGTCTGAAGTCTACAGGGCTAGGTTTAGGACGAGAATTCGTGCTAAAGGGGAGAGCCTGCAAGAGCTGGCACAGGACTTGGAAAGTATGGCACACAAGGCCTACCCAACTGTGCCACCCGATCCCCTCAAGGTGTTGCTGAGGAATCAGTTTGTAGACACATTGGACAGTCCACAACTGAAGATACAAATAAAGCAAGCACACCCATCTACTATGCAGGATGCAATGGCCAGAGCTCTTGAATTCGAAGCCTATGTTAAGTCCAGCACAGAGGTACCAAGGTTGGTACAGTCATCACGATTTAGGCCAGAAAAGAGCAACTTTCAGAGAAGTTTGAGGGACTTTGCTGGTACTGTAACAAACCAAGAGAGCTCAATGCCGGCAACTTCAACACAGGGAAGATGCCACGGCCGGAAAGGCTGCTACCCAGAAAAGTTGTTGGAACTGTGAAGAGCAAGGACATATGAAGAGCCAGTGTAAGAAGAATACTGCCAATAAGACAGCCTCAGGGAAACCAGTAGTGGTTGGTGTTGAGGGACGCCCACCAACCCTCATCGTGAAAGTCCCAACTGCTAAGTGTAAATGGCAAGCACACACAGTGTCTACGTGACAGGAAAGCTGGATGGCCAAAAGTGCAACTTTATCATAGATTCTGCATCTCAGCAAACCCTTGTGAGTATCAAGGTGCTAAATCACAAAGGAGTAACAGAAGCCATACGGACAATTATGCAAAGTTGTGGGGACCAGTGTGGGTAACTATTGAGCTCATGGGCATAAAGGAAAGACACGAAGTATACTTGGCTGACATTGAAGACCCGTGTATATTAGGGTTGGACTACTTACTCCCGAGGAAGTGTGTAGTTAACTTTGATAAAATGACGTTTGGGAACAACAAAGGCCAAATTCCGGTAAGCTTTAAAAGATAGGTTGGTGCCATTAAGCTGAAATCGAAGTGACTGAAGGAGTTGATGATTGTGAAGAGGAACCAAGTATAGATATTAAAGCAGAAGATGAGAAAGACCAAGATTTGAAGCCAATAATTGATTTTCTAAAAGCAAGTGTTTTGCACCCTGCTTGGGAGAAGGTGTCCAGTCTAAGCCCTTTGACAAAGAACTATTGGGCACAATAGGACCAGTTGAAGCTTGACTACGGAATTCTTGTCTGGAGATGGGAAGCTGCAGATGGGAAAGTGACGACCTGCCAAACAGTTATACCGAGAAAGTTACGGGGAGTTGTGCTCTGTCAATCCCATGATAGTTTAACAGGAGGATATCTTGGAAGACATTGAGTCACCTACGATAGAGATTTCACTGGATAGGTATGAGACAAGATGTGGAATAATGGTGCAGAACATGCAGTACATGTTGTGCTAAAAGGGGACCCAAGCATAAGGGACGTGCTCCAATGAAGTTATATCAAGTTTGTGCACCAATAGATAGTAGCCATTGACATTGCTGGTCCATTGCCCCAAACTCGTGCTGGAAACAGGTACATTTGTGTGAAGATGGATTATTTCACCAAGTGGTCTGAGGCACATGCAATACCAAATCAGGAAGCTACAACTGTAGCTTCGGCTATTAGTGA
>NW_013668150.1:36800-52882 GCF_000517525.1 Limulus polyphemus
TGCGCTTTATAAAAGTTATAAATTTAAAGTGAGGAGAAACGTACTAACAGTGGGAATTATTGTGTAATAAAGTTTGTATCGAGAAAGAATAAACTAGTTTTAATTAAGAAAGGATTTGTATCGCTGAAGTTCCTCGGAAAGAATTTCTACCGGAAATTAACAAACAAGCAGATACGCAACACTATTATTTAATTTTGATATTTTCGTCGCCTATACGGTTTTAATTTTATTTGTCTTTTTATTCACAACACAATTTGTTTGAAATCACTAGAAAAATGTTCAGTAGGTTATAGTTACATATAGTGTGTATGTATCCGGCGATTACCATTCGTCTTGAACTTGGGCAAACAATATTACTGTATGTATCCAGGTTACCACTTACCTTGCAATTGGGCAAACATTAATATCTAAGAGTAGGTAGAATATATAAGCTGTAACAATAATTACCTCCCAATGAGTTACGTACGAGTAAGATTCGTGCATTGTTACTAAGACATTCTAAGTTTAATTACATAATTAATTCTCAATGTATGGCAGCAAATTTTGCAAAAAACATAGTAACCTAACGACATATAAGTCCACAGCTATTGTGAGATACCGTCAAGCTATTGTTTGTTTGCTTGTAATTAAGCACAAAGCTACACAATGGGCTATCTGTGCTCTGCACACCACGGGTATCGAAACCCGGATTCAAGCGTCGTAAGTCCGCAGACATACCGCTGTGCCAATGGGGGGGGGGGGTCTCAAGCTACTGTTAATAACATCAAGTTAAATGATAAGTGGTCCAATTTGTTGCCATCCCTATTATCTTGTTTGCATTCTTTTTGAAGGATTGATATTAGCCATCCCTACATTTACTTCTTTTTTATGAAAAGTTTTTCTTTACTTGCAGCATTGTAAAATTCTGATGACCTATTGCGGAGATATTTAAAATACCATTTCGATGAACAATCCCAGTCATCCCTACATAGGCAGTGCTACCGCTTGCCTGATAACTATTCAATCTCAATTGAGTTTAATTTATCCTTTTTTTGTCTGTTAACATTCTACTACAATGTGTGCCTGTGCTATTATGTAGTGATGATGCAAAGACATTCGTACCCTCTTGTTTGCATTCTTTTTGAAGGATTGATATTAGCCATCCCTATTATTTACTTCCTTTTCTGAAACGTTTTTCTCTTCACTTGCACTTTTTGTAATCAACAAACATACTTTTCATATCAGTGGGCTTACGTTAGTAATCTTAAACTGGATAAACTCTTTGAAAACCGGCAAAATAGAGATCAAAAGTATTTTTCAGTATGGTTAGACATAGTATCTTAAGATGTAATACTTGTTACGACAGCGGAAGTCACGTGACGCTGGTAACAGGTCAAGAGATTCTCAATAGATCTTGACTTTTCCTGGCAACTCTAGTCTTTTCTAGGCACCCTATTTTTTGTATATAAGCCCGGCAAATAATTGCAGATAGATATAGAGACAGATAACTGAGTCAAGCGAGCGGTAGTGACCGTAAGTAAAGTGCGTGAATCGTTGTGAATTATAGTGTATGCACAGTCACTTTAACTTAAAGGAAATTCTGTGTATTGCAAAGTTGTATTGAGAAAGAATAAACTAGTTTTATTTAAGAAAGAACTTGTGTCGCTGAAGTTCCTCGGAAAGAATTTATACCGGAAATTAACAAACGACCAGAGACGTAACAAACCAAAGAATACTTGAAGAATTGGAAACACTACTCATATAACACACACAAAAAAAACTGCTTAATTTGACTTACTGTGACTTGTTGCTAAAACTTTCACAAGACAGGCAATTAGTTCAATGTTCTATATGGCTTCAATGCTTCCCTCACTTGGCAAGAGAGCTTATCAATTGAAAGCTGATATCTGTTAACAAAAAGTAAAACAATAAGCTCATATGAACAAATAATCAAGCTTGTACAGATAAAAATATTTTACTGCATATTGAAAAGTGAATATGATAATCTTAAGAACTTAAAGATATAAAATTATTTTAATTGTTCATGTTATTCAAAATTATCCAACAACAAAAAAAAGTTTCAGTTTATTTCCAACAGTTCAGAGATTGGTCAAAAAGATCGAAACTCGAGAGAAAAAATAAATGTAGATCAAATCTAATGAAATAATTATGTACATTTCTACTCTAATTCTCACTTTTTTTATTTTATGTCTCAAAACATACAACTGTGCTCTGCAGTGGTTTCCTGGCAAGTTAGAATATCAATAATATTGATGGGATATCTATCTGTGAGGTTTGTAGACTGTTGATTTCTAGAAAATTGAAGAACATATATTTATTTTGATTTATTAAAAGGTTATTAAGTTACATTATAATTTATACACATTCTTCTCTCAAGAACATTGATTTGTGACGTGGCATTAATCATTTAGTTTTCCCCATTAACAAATATTCACGAAAACAGAACTGCGGGTTAACAAATTGAGAGAAAATGCGTCGTAACTGTGAACCTTATAACATATATAAACTATAACATATACTGATTTTGCTTAAGAATTATTGTCTACAGGATATCAGCATAATAATAAAACAAGCTCAAACAGAAACCTCAATAGAAACCTCTACAGGATATCAGCATAATAATAAAACAAGCTCAAACAGAAACCTCAATAGAAACCTCTACATGATATCAGCATAATAATAAAACAAGCTCAAACAGAAACCTCAATAGAAACCTCTACAGGATATCAGCATAATAATAAAACAAGCTCAAACAGAAACCTCAAAAGAAACCTTTACAGGATATCAGCATAATAATAAAACGAGCTCAAACAGAAACCTCTAGAGGATATCAGCATAATAATAAAACAAGCTCAAATAGAAACCTCAATATTCTTTAACAGTTAAGATATCAAATCTATCAAAATCTGCATTGTAATGGTTGAAACTTTTACACAATACATTGTGTTAATTTATGTATTATAGTTCGCATTTCTCAATATTAAGTGGGTAATCTGGTGAGTTATTACAACTTACCAAAGAAGATCTCAGTATAGAAGCTGAAACTTTGCCCCCTTTTTTATTTAACAACCAGTCACAGTCCATTAAAGTTCTCACACCTCTAAAGTTCCTAAAGTTCTACTGAAATACATAATAAAAATCGTTTTCAACATTCTTAACTGAATTGAATACGAAGGTTGTAATCACTAGAGTAATTTTGACAAATACTAAATATAATTTGTGGGATATTTATGGTGTTGAATCATTTAGTTAAACAAATACAATACCTATGTACGATATATGATTGAAATGATAATCAGTCAGTAAACTGCATTGGTGTGGAACCTGCATAACATATTACGAAAAAAATTAAAAATTCTTTATTACGTTCTCATTTTCTTAAACGTATATTAACTATAAATAAACCTTGTGATTTGTCACTTATCGTAGCTTGAAGCTTCTCGAAATAATGAATTCACTACTATTTATCCCCCAATTAAGATAATTATTTTGTAACAAACTTTTAGTCGAGATGAAACTAAAGTATTAAATGCTGTGAACATTATGTTCATTCGATAAAATACTCTGTGACCTGTACACATCAGCTCATTTACTATGCACTAAATTTCTTAATTCTTTACAACCTGAATACATTTTTCACAATATATTTGTAACATTGTACTTGATCCTGTATAATTTCATTAATTGGCACACAGTATTCAATAATCTTACACTACAATGAAGTTTACGCACCCTTTACATTTTTTCCTGCGTAATGTTACACTTTTCTACTGCAGTTCATATAAATTTAGAATTTTTCACTTAATAGTATAATACCCTTACTCTCATTTTTTTATTATTAATAGTACTTTGCAACTCTGAACTGTTAAAATAAAAACGTTGTTAGAATATCATCAATTCGGATATTTAAATTTGAGTGTGACATTAAAATGTTGACAGTAAAACAAGTGATGAGAAAATGGAGTTCCATTGAAATCTCTTCCTAAAACATCTAGCCTTCCTTCCCTAAATATCTTTTTTTGGTAGATATTGTATTTCAGTTCTTGTGCAGGCCTTCTTCTGACAGGAAAATTGATTTGTAGCTTCAACACCGATAAGTGTACATGATAATACAAAAACAAAATATCTAATTGGTTTTATTAAGATTAAAATAATGAATTCGTGTGGCCTAAACCATAACTTCCTGTGAAAGACAACACGCCTATTCGTAAAGATTCAGTAAGTTTCACTAATTGAAATAAATATTTTGTGAAAACATTACTAATTGCATTTACAAGACAAAAACAAATTAACAAACGCGTTTGATTGACGAACGCTAAACTTTGCAAAAGCTACTGACTTCGTGTGAATAAATATGAAAATGTATATTATATATTTATGTTTGTACATATTTATATATATTTATGTTTGTACATATTTATGTATTTATGTTTGTACATATTTATATATTTATGTTTGTACATATTTCTATATATTTATGTTTGTACATATTTATGTATTTATGTTTGTACATATCTATATATATTTATGTTTGTACATATTTATATATTTTTATGTTTCTACATATTTATATATTTATGTTTGTACATATTTATATATATTTATGTTTGTACATATTTATATATATTTATGTGTGTACATATTTATATATTTATGTTTGTACATAATTATATATATTTATGTTTGTACATATTTATATATATTTATACATATTTATATATTTATGTTTTTTACATATTTATATATATTTATGTTTGTACATATTTATATATTTATGTTTGTACATATTTATATATATATTTATGTTTGTACATATTTATATCTTATATCCAAATTATCCTGTTCTCCGGTGGCTCAGCTGTAAGACTGAAGGCTTCTCGTACTAAATGGCTGGTTTCGATACCCGTGGTGGGCACAACACAGATATCTCATTGTAGCTTTTACTTAACAACAAATAAGTAATTATCCACTTTCGAATCACAGTTCAATCTACTGATTTCATAACACACCCTTTCGATTCGAGGAAATCACCAAGCACCCAAAAAGTAACAGCGAGTACTGGCTTTATTCCAGTAAATTCAACAGGAAGGCAAAACAAGGATGTTCCCCAAAAGAAGGAAGTTCCCCACCCATTTGACTGTATAAACCCAGTACCAGTCTTTGTCTCAATTATCTTCAGACAAGTTTCACACACTGCTAGCATATTGAATTTGAATAAGTAAGTGATTACTAGTTGTTGTTTTGTTTTTACTTGTTAAAGTTAATTTAAAGGAATTAAATAAAACATACTATTAAGTGGACTTAAATATTTGTAATGTAGACAGGTAAAAATAACAGGATATTTATTTTACATATATAAGGGAGCTTCAAAATAATGGCTGTAATAGTGTTCAGCTGTTATTTACTTAGGTCAAAAAGCAAAAAGAGTGTGTGGCCTCTTAACCTATTCTAGGGATACACTTCCAGCTATGAAGGACGCTGTAACTGTGAGGATCAGTTCCAATTTAAAGTACCATCACAGTCAGCGGATAATTTTGTTAACTAGTTGTCTTCTCTCTGGTCAGTATTTCTAAATTGGTAATATCTATGCCTAAACCTTGTGTGTTTGTGATCTAGCAGTTAGTTCAAGCATCGTATAAGGTGTCGTTTATGTTGAACATTTATAATACTGATTAAGAACTTATTAAATAAATGTGGATCAACTAGTCTCATTAGTTATATTTTTTGGGGGGATAGAATGAAATGCAGAGAATATATATATATATACAGAACAAATGTTTGATTAAATTTCAATAAACCCCTATAATGTTGTGAATGAATATAATAGTCTCCCAGGAGCCAGCGATAATTGTACGAGAATAGAAGGCTAAAATCCGCAGTTCGATTCCCTATGGTGGACAAAGTGAAGAAAGCCCATTAAGTAGCTTTGGCTAAAACAACGGCAACAGCAAATTGTAAAAAAAATGTTTTATTTCTCATAACTTCTTTACAAAAGACATTCTCTGAATGAATCTCTTCTGAAAAGTAATAAATTACAATTAATTAAACCAAATACTGATCCCCATACTTCAAATCAGGGAAATCTTTGATTGCTGTTTTGTTGTATCTTTTACATATAATCATACTGGCACGACAGCGGAAGTCACGTGACTCTGGGAACATGCGTGACTGAGTTTTTCGAATTATCGGGGAAGCTCGAGTTTGTTCGAGACGCCCTGTTTTTTAGTATATAAGCCTGGCAGAGAAATCCACCGGGAATAATAATAAAGTGTGTGTTTTATACTTGTAGAGTGCGAAGTTATCGAAATTGTGAATCACTGTGATTTATAGCGTGTATTATAAAAGTTATTAAGTTTAAAGTGACGAGAAACTTACTGACTGTGGAATTACTGTGTACTAAAAGTTTATATCGAGAAAGAATAAACTGGGTTAATCAAGAAAGGACTTGTATCGCTTAAGTTCCTCGGAAAGAATTTCTACCGGAAATTAATAAACAAGCAGATACGTAACAATACAGTGATTAGTAACAATTTATTCTATTTACTCATAGAAAAGAATCAAACATTTTCTTTGTTTACAGGTAAAAGACACAACAGTGTGACATCATGAAGTTGCAACATACACTCATTCTGATTGGTTGTCTTTTCTTAATGGGAGCAGTAACAGCAGACGCATATAAGCGTTGTCAGGCTGAGAACTGGAATGTAAGTTTTTATCTTTTTTTTTACATGAATGAAAACGCTATCTATCCTATCTTATTATATTCTATACGAACCAACTACATCTTAACATATATATCATTTCTCCGTAGAAACTACTATTAACCTATTCTGTGGATACAAACTACATCTTAACATAGTTACGCACTCCACACTCTCTATTACCCTTTCGATGTGACCCGCACAAACCACTTCTTCTGTTGAACAAATTATTTTAGTGCTGAGAGTTCGAAAAAAGTTTCTTATCAAAAGTATGTTGTAAACCTTCTAATTTTTAAGAAACTAATTTGATGTTTTATATTAGTTTTCGAAACGTGAACTTTGGTAAACACTAATATATTTCTGTTTTGCTTTCTCTTACCAGTGTTTGATTTACGGTTTTGGAAAATTTACTATACCATGTTGTGCTGGGTTGATTTGTCGTGCATACTATCCAGGTTCTACAAGTGGGAAATGCAGGAGGTTCTGGGGATAATCCCATCTGACAGTGATCCTGGTTCAACTTGAAGAAGTTACTGGTTTAATATCACTACAATAATCCATTATTATAATCCAGCTCTGTTTTGTGTTATTCTTCTGTTTTTCTATACTCTATAAATTAATATTCTACTTTAGATGGTAGTTTAAAAGTGAACACAGTTAAGATGTCATTAAACTTTAAAGAGGAAACTTGTAGCTTGTGCCAAGTATGTATAACCTTTAAAACATTAAATAGTTGTGTTTCTCTTACACAAGCAAATATATATGTGTGTGTTGGGGGGGGGGGGTTCTTTCAAGTCAATAGCAGATTATTAATATCTGTCCTTGTAAGTAAAATAAATGATAGTCATTGTAATCTTAATATACTTGTTTCACAACAAGATACCAGTCTAGTTAGCTTACATACTTCTAATGTGACTTTTTTGAGAAATTAGCAGCGTTTATTATCATTCCGCTGTTAAAACGTATCATGAACCACAATAGTGGTTCATTATTAAAGTGATCGATCAAGTTTAGACGAAACACTCTAATAGAACGCTTGGCGAAAACCAGCTTAGAAGCAAAATCTTTCCTAAGTCAACATTCAAAATCTTCCTTTACATATTATGGCCATTTAAAAGGTTCAGAAAAGTAAACTATCAGATAACTTAAAACGAATCTAAATTCCAAAAACTGCTTGGTATATTGTACCCAAACCTTTTCTAAAATACAAAATAAGGCATTTCGAATGTTGTAGAAGTATTGAAAACTTGATTTGTTTGTTATATATTTTAAATCAGCCAAAAAGCATTATAATTCTAGTGTAAACGACGTTATCATTATCCCTTGAAGTTAGCTTTCTTACAAGTACTTGGTGTTCATTTAAACGTACAAGGTGAAACAGGATTTACCAGCCAATAATAGATTAACATTAGTTTATTGTAATATCTAGATACGCAATGCTTTGTAAACTATACAATCGGTGTCTTTAGATTACCAACCCATTTATTGTGTAAGAATTAAATGAGTAAAAAATCAATACACCTAATTTTAAATTTTATTACTCACATTCGTAGAATATTTACTTTAAAAGACACGAAGGTTTAGCTAAAGCGGCGTTTTAGATGTATATGCTTTATTTGAAAAGACTGCCTTTCTACTGGTAAAATTTCATACGAGCTTAGAGGGGGTTGTGTCTTAGTCTAGGCACATATTTACTTATTGTTTTGCATTATATATACACATAAAATTGTTTAATTCATGCATGGATATAAAAAGTAAACAAATTGAAATATAAAAATTTAAAAAAGGTAATAGGGATTGGAGATTATAGCTATAAAAAGTAAAGAAACAATGGGTTAAATAACAAATCTCTATTGTTACGTATTACAATTTCCAATAGTCTGAACTTGAGTTAATTGATAATTTAAATTTAGTAGTTAAACTGTACTTTGGATTTAATAATTAAATAAATGCCGATATATAGCCAGTTTATTATATTTGCCAACAATATTGATACACACTTTTCTTTTTTACCACAAATACGTTTTAATATACACACAACAGTACAATTTACAATAACAATTATTACAAATAATGATTTATAAACAAAAGTTTCACAAATTTACAAACAATATAAAGTCTTCTTTCTAGTCTGGAACTTCCTTGATTTCTTATCGAGGGTTCACGATGAGCGAGTTGATTACGAGTTGATATAGGAACAATTCACTAAGTAGCGAGCTAGCTAGCCCTATAATCTTCATTGTTCACACACCGATTACAGGTCGCGTTTCACCGATGACGTCAGGTAATGTTTTCGTAAAAGTACTAACGTCCAATGTGAATCCACTAAAGTTGAATGATTTGTAATGTTCAAAATTTATAAAAGCTCCTGGTAAATATATCTGAAGTTCCCGATTAATACACATTAATCACAGTTATAGCTTACTAAGTTCTTTTAGCACGCTAAAAATAGCAAACCGACAATAGATACTCTCTTTTTCGGAGCGGCGCGTTGGTTATATCTATAGCGTGTGGAGGTGTTCTAGAAATTTCAGTTTTAGGTAACAATACTGAGCTACATTTAAGCGTTTACGTATATACATATATTGTTGGAGAATCTTCTACAACTTTGGAGAATAGGCGGAAGTTTCGCAATACATATTTAACACTATAAGCCATGTATGTTTCTAAATATAAATTTAATCCAAAAAAACGTTGATATTAAAATAAATATATAATAACAAATTCGTTACAGTATAAAGTTGCAAATCCTTATATTAGCTAGTGTGTAAATCTATGATAAGTAATGGAACAAGTAAATTTACTGCTAATAGAAATCCCTATGAAGTTGAAATCATTTTCTAATAGATGGTAACAATCATAAATAATATTCCACATTAAACTGGTACACAATTAAAAACATTTTATTCAGGCAATTAATGGCCTTCAAAAATTTGACGACTCTACATGTTTCGACGTTACAACAAGGATGACCATGACAGTGCAACTAAGTATCTAAAAAAAATTTCTACAAAAAGTAAAAAAAAACATATCACAGGTTCAAACAACACTGCCTTGTAGTCATACATCTTTTGTTTTCTCTTTCTTAAACTTGTGGTTCTAATTTTAATGCCTGCAAATTATTTATAAAAACTTTATCTTGGTTTATGGGTTTTAAAACTTTAGGATAATCCACTTCAAACCTAGAATCACCCTGTTAACATTTCTTTGAACAAATTCCAACACAAAACCAGCACAGAAAAGCTTATACAACAACAACTTTAACTGATATTTAATGTTTCTATGTTATGTATGTGATCTACAATTATATTTGCCTTATCATGATTTAACACACATTGCCTTGAAGATTAAAAGCTTTGCAATTACTATACCCAGATATTTTTCCTCGTCAACTTGATCTAAAGTTAGTTCATCTAGTTAGGTTTATTTATGGTAAAACTATTAATGGTCTATGCTGCCATTCCTGTTTTTGAGCTTCCAAGGTAACCGAATAGTAGCACCTATCGCCAACTCTTGGGCTACTCTTTAACTAATGAAAATGATTACTACATTATTACACACAGATGATGGGGCATATATGATAGGAGTTGGGCTTCGATTCAGCGAACTATGTAGATTGCGAGTTGAGTACCCTAACCACCAAATCATCTCACGCTGTTCCTTCTAAGGGCTACAAGAATAAATATGTTGATAGTCAATGTGCATAACCTTACTGTTGGATACACAAGACTATTCAGTTTTATTTAAGATGGTGTTTCAGCGAACGAAAAATATGGTAATCTGGTATTGCCATATTTTGAGATTATGGTGGGTATGGGAGAACTTACCAGCCCAATTTTATAATCTTATGTTGCACTAAACGTACCACATGTGGACGTGTATTGTCGTGGAGAAGAAGACCACCTTTGCGATTGACGAGTGAAGAGCGTTTCTGATAAAGGGCTTAATTTAAACGTTCCAGTTGCTGACTATAGATCTTTGCATTGATAGTTCGCTGTGGATTGAGGGTGTTCCAAATGAATTATTCCATTGATGTCCCACCAAACGCAAAGCATCACTTTCTGCGGATGGAATCCAAGTTTTGGGGTCAGAAATGGTTTTTGTTTAGGACTGAGCCATTGTTTTTTGGCGTTTAATATTCACATGGAGAATCCATTTTTCATCACCAGTGACAATTCTGTCCAAAAATGATTCACACGCCAGAAGAGACGAAGCAACATTCAAACACCTTCTTTAAGGAGTTTTCACATATTCCTTAGATTTTTACGTATTTTTTCATGAGATACATGCAATTTCAGGGCCATTTCACGAGTGTGTTGCCTTGGGTTAGACTTAACAAGTGTCTTCAGAGCATCAATATAAATTCCAACATGTCAGCCCCTGCCATCACAGTTTTTAAGGCTAACGTCACCTGAACAAAATTTGCTGAACCATCGTTAACACTTACGAACATTCAAAACATTTCCATAAACTTCTTTGATATCCTTTGTGGCTTCAGAGGCATTGTTTCCCTTCTTGTATTCAAACAGCATTACCTGCCGAATCTGTGTCTCGTCGTGTGCCATCACTATAAGGGATTATAGTATACTAAACTTTACACATTATATAGGCTACATTAACCTGACGTTTAGGCGGTTCATGTAACTATTATACATGATGTACTTTTTTGGGGATGGTTAATGAAAGTGTACCAAAACTCGACATTAATTTCTTTACGACCTAATGCATATTCTTACTTAATTTCACTCACATGTCCTTAGAACTATGATTTGGATTAACAGTTTCGAGAATATATCAAAGCACCAATTTAAATCTAAATGTCATAAATCAGTGCACAAGAAACTAAAACCTATATTCAAAGCCAGAAATTGTTTTTGCGAGTCTTTTTCCAACATTAAAAGTCGGGACCACAAATTGGAAATGAAGTATTAGTAAACGTTAATTGATACTTATTGCACAGATACAGGATGATAATAAGTAATTCACGTCATTGCCGAATTTAAAGAAAAATATTAATTTTAACTATGCAATAAAAAATTAAATCATGCTTTCTACTATGAATGTAAATTAAACTGAGTATCAAATCCCTATATACCTACAATTTGTTTCTGCCGATAACAGATACATTGATGCCTCCAAATTCGGTTTACAAGCATTTCTTCCACTGTCCCATCAATCAGCACCCTGACAGGCGTACCTTGCCTGTCATCTGATCATCAGATACTAGACTGGTTCTCACTGCTGCACAACTGCACCCAGTGTCTCCAAATACCTTCACTTTTTGGCCCGCGACATAGCCTTCATCTACTTACATTTTGTGATTTGTTGGTTCCTCTCAATGTTTGTCACATGCTCCAATCATTACTGGCACTTTTGACCCCTTTGCTAATTTGAGCTGGCCATCAATCATGCACTGTTTAATCACAGTAATAGCATTTTCTTCTTGTGGTGCATCTGATGAATTATCTTTATTCTATTTCTGTCAGCATCCATGGTGACAGTCACTATTTTCTTGTTTCTTCCCAGCCCCAACTTTGTGGGTTGCTCCAGCTGCTTTATGTTGAGATTTCTGCTGCTGCTTGTTGATTACAGACTTGCACTCACTCAAAATGTTTCCAATTTTATAACAATCATAGAATCTCTTCTCCTATTTGTTTGTTAATTTCCTGTCCAGGTGGAATCCTGTTTCTAGACAGCCATCCCTGGTTTCAATTTTAACAGGTTATTCTTGTACGTGCCAGTTATACTTCCTCCATAGGCTTCTATATACTATTCTGCCAGCTTGATCATCTCTTTCACATCTTTTGGTGCTCTCTTCTTTAGGAACAGTAACATGACACTTGAGTACGTGATCATGAACTGTTCACGTATTAATAGATTTGCCAGTCCTTCAAAACTACTTTCACACTTGGCCATGACAGTCCATCTTGTAAAGTATCTCTATAGATGTGCCACAAACTAAAATACAGTTTCTCTAGTGTCAGGTTTGACTTCTCTGAATTTCTGATGAAAACCTTCCTCAGTGAGTTCATAACGTTTCAACAAGGCCACTTTTAACTTGTCATAGTCCATGACATCTTCTGACGTCATACCTGCATACACTTGAAGGCCTTTTCCTGTGAGAAGTGGGCTGAGACAGACTGCCCAGTCACCTTTTTACCACTTTTTACACTTCTGACTTTGGGTAAATCTTTCATATCACTCCAAGAAAGCATCCATTTATATTCATCAAATTTGGGAAGCACGAGTTGACTAGCCCTAACCCAGTTGTCATTCCTGTGTCCTTCATCTTTCTTTTTGGGTGAGTTTAGCGACCTCAATTTGCTATCTTATTCTTTGTATTTCCAGTCTTTCCTCTTTATCCTTTTCTTTTTTTATCTTTCTCAATTTGTATTATTATTCTCTGTAGTTCCACTCTCTCCTTTCTCTCCTTTTCTTCTTTCGTTCTTCCTCTCTTCTTTGCCTACACGTTTTTCTCTCTCTAGGTCTTACTGTTGTTTAATAAACTTTCATAGATTACTATCTTTTAGCCCAAGTCTCTCATCTCTCTCTATCCATTTATCAAAGTCAGTCGACTTGGTTATATAGCGTGATTATAATCTCTACACTATTTTTGCTACCACTACAATTGTTTATATATAGACCTACTTCCACTGTCATTCACGTCTTCTTCTACTACCACTTACCACTGTATAATACTGGCTGGTTCGACAATGTTAGGTTTTATAAGACCGAGATTCTTTACAGTAGGTATCTGTGATGTGTTGACAATAAATTTCAACAATAAATGAACAGCACACAATCCGGCCCGGCATGGCTAGATGGTTAAGGAGCTCGACTCGCAATCTGCAGGTCGTGGGTTCAAATCCCCGTCACACTAAATATGCTCGCCCTTTCAGCTGTGGTTATAATGTGATGATCAATCCTACTATTCATCGTCAAAAGAGTAGCCCAAGAGTTGGCGGTGGGTGGTAATGACTAGCTGCCTTCCCTCTAGTTTTACACTGCTAAATTAGAGAAGGCTAGCGCAAATACCCTTCGTGTAGCTTTGCACAAAATTCAAAAACAAACAAACAAATAAAGCACAAAATCCACTTGTTTTAAAATAATATATTCAAAACAAGTCAAACTTCAAAATCACTACTATAATTGTTGGCCTCCTTTTCGTCAAAGTACACAGGCAGTTATTATTTTCACAAAAAGGAAGACTTCATCACACTATTTCTAATGAAAACCCTGGACGAACTTTACTGTTATTGCAGACTTATCTAATTAAGCTTGTTGGAAAACTGGTTTCACCCACGAATACCCCAGTGCAACTTTTTAAATAGAGTGGTCGGTGTGTGAAATAATTTGTCTTCTGGTGTAGCAAAATAATCGGATAGTACACAATTCACTTGTTTTAAAATAATATATATAAAACAAGTCAAATGTATTTATAAGAATTTGTTACACTGTTGGTAACCACAGTTGAATCTAGAGCTTTAAATAATTCTCTTTTACATCAAAAGTATACCCAGGCTGGTTCAATTGCTTCAGAACCCATTTGACAAGACGAATTCTTCTTCTTTATCTTTGTTGTTAAAATACAAGGTGTGAAACTCACTTAAAAATCACCATTATAAGTGTTGGTTACCACAGTTGTATCCAGAGTTTTGAACAATTATCTCCTTTTCGTCAAAGTTCACAGGCAGTTTCAATTACTTTAGAACATCCTTTGACAATACAAATTCTTCTTCTTTATCTCTGTTATTACAATAAAAAATTTGAAACTCTCACATTATAGATCGTCCATTACAGCTAAACTGTCAATCACGTAGTCCAACTTCACTTATACTTTCAACAGTTTGTTTGTTTTCTCTGTACATATTTATAACTTGAGACAGAAAAGTCTAGAAATATCTAACCCTCTAGTAACAAAAATATTAAACCTAAAGAGAAAGACTTAGAAGCTTCGAGTAAGATGATGTCAACAATATTGTTATGTATCTGCTTGTTTGTTAATTTCTGATAGAAATTATTTCGGAAGAACTTCAGCTATATAAGTCCTTTCTTAATTAAACCAGTTTATTTTTCCTCGATACAACTTTTAGTAATACAAAAAATTTTACAGTCACTGTAAAATTTACTTTTATGAACACTTTTATTTACGGTGCCTACCGTTCGCTTGACTCAATTATCTATATCTCTGATCTATCTATCTATCTCTATCAATCTATCTGCCTATATAGCTGGCTTTCTTTGCCAAACTTATATACTAAAAAATAGTGCGTCTAGCAAACACTCGGACATTCGCGAGGTTCTCCGATAATTCTAGATACTCCAGCGTGCATGTTCCCAGCGTCACGCGACTTCCACTGTCGTAACACTGCCCCTTCCTTAGTATTGTTCGTCCTAAATAGCCACTCACATTTAACCAATAGATACTTAAAAATAACTTAATTAAATGTACAGAATTTACAAACACAAAATTAAAATACAACAAAGTCTCCTAATTTTACACGACATTTCTCCTTCCATACTAATCTCCGTCTAGTTGGCTTCTGCTTCACGTGGGGTCCATCTGCTCCATCAGGAAATGTCCCATTATCGGTAGTAGTCACATCAGTGGTAGTAACTTCATTAACGGCTTCACTGTTTTCTTTCCCAAAACCGGGTAGAGTTTGTTCTTCGACAGTGGCTTTTTCAGGTGACACGTCTTCAGCAGCGTCATTTGTTCTGTTGTTCACTTTGTTCCAACTGAAATGTCCTGGACCATGATAATGCCAAAGCCTGTTGGCATGCGCCACTTTTGGCTTATTTCACCGTCCACATTTTATTCGGAAACTCACGTCTGAGAGACGATCCACTATGTCATATGGGCCTTCCCATGGAGAAGACAATTTAGGAGACTTCCCTTTGGTCTTTCTGAGATTATACAACCACACCTTATATACTGGTACAAAGCTTACTTCAGTAGATTTCTTATCATAACATAGCTTCGTGGAACAAGCAGACGTTTTTAAGTTCGAATGTACTTGATGATGAATATCATCCATCCTTTCAGATAACACTTTCACAAACTCTGGCACATTGTCAGGCAACTTTTGGTAAGGTGGGCGTCCTGTTATCAGGTCCACTGGCAACTGAAGTTCCCGACCAAACATCAGCTTTGCTGGAGTGTATCCAGTGGCTTAATGTTCTGCTGTTCTATAGCCCATCAACAGTGGAGTGAGCAAGCCATCCCAGTCATCTTGGAGGCTATTACAAAACTTTGCCAATTCCTGTTCCAGTGTCCAATTGTACTTTACTACCAACCCAGCAGGCAATGGGTCGGTAGTAAGTAGTCCAACCCTAATATGCATGGGTCTTCAATGTCAGCCAAGTATACTTCGTGTCTGT
>NW_013668150.1:53306-55322 GCF_000517525.1 Limulus polyphemus
ACCACAGAGTATCTGTAGGGCTTCTGGTACTCCTTTGTGATTTAGCACCTTGATACTCACAAGGGTTAGCTGAGATGCAGAATCTATGATAAAGTTGCACTTTTGGCCATCCAGCTTCCCTGTCACGTAGACACTGTGTGTGCTTGCCATTTTACACTTAGCTGTTGGAACTTTCACAATGTGGGTTGGTGGGCGTCCCTCGGCATCAACCACTACTGGTTTCTCGAAGCTGACTTATTGGTAATATTCTTCTTACACTGGCTCCTCATATGTCCTTAGTCTCCACAATTCCAACAACCTTTCTGGGCAGCAGCCTTTCCCTGTGTTGAAGTTTCCAGCATTGAGCTGTCTTGTGCCCAGTTTTATTACAATGGCAGCAAAATCCCTTAAACCTCTCTGAAAGCTGCTCTTTTCTGGCTTTGAATCCTGGTGGCTCTACCAACCTTGGTACCTCTGTTCTGGATGTAGGATTTGAATTCAAGAGCTCTGGCCATTGCATCTGGCATAGTAGAGGGGTGTGCTTGCTTTACTTGTATCTTCAGTTGTGGACTGTCCAAGGCGTCTACAAACTGATCCCTCAGCAACACCTTGAGGAGATCGGGTGGCACAGTTGGGTAGGCCTTGTGTGCCCTTTTTTCCAAATTCTGTGCCAGCTTTTGCAGGCTCTCCCCTTTAGCTTGGACTCTAGTCCTAAACCTAGCCATGTAGAATTTGGACTGATTTTGAGTTCCATACTTGAGTTCTAGAGCAGCTATCAGTGCTCTATAGTTGTGCCTGTCTGACAACTGTCCAAGTATTTCAGTGGTTGTCCCTTCAAGCTCGTTGCCAGGTACACTGCTTTCTGCTCCTCTGTCCACCCATTCATTTCTGCCAGGAGCTCAAATTGTGTTCTATATGCTTACCATGGTGCCTTCCCATCGAATTCCTGTAGCTTCCTTCATACCAGACCACCTCTATTTCTCACACTCATGTCTGAAATGTGACTTCTGGCAGGACTGAAGATGTCTGCATTAGGGTTTAGCTGCAGGGTCTATAAGGGGCGTCCTGTTGTCTGGGGCTGTTTAGGTCCATGGTTAATATATCCTTCCTGTGTAAAAGACAGTAAATCGTGCTTTAATGTATTTAATTCACTTTGAAATTTACTACTATTTTCCATTTGTGTATGCTGGCTCTCTCTCACTCTTGGAGACTTTCTTCTTGGTTATTTTCTTTCTCCTCCAACCGCTGTTGTAGTCTCTCTTCTTGTTTCTTTTTTCGTTCTTCTTGTTTCTTATCTTTTTCCTCCGACAACTGCTGTAATCTCTCTTCTTGTTTATTTTCTCGTTCTTCTTGTTTATTTTGCTGTTCTTATATTGCTGCCATCAAACCTGCTAAGTAATAGATTGATTTGCCACTTCTAGTTCCATGTTTTTTTTTGTCCTACTCTCTGACACCAATTGATTATGTAACTGCTTGTTTGTTAATTTCCGGTAGAAAATTCTTTACCACGAACTTCAGCGATACAAGTCCTTTCTTAATTAAACCAGTTTATTTTTCCTCGATACAACTTATTTTAAACTTAACTACTTTTATAAACACACGCTATAATTCACAGCGATTCACACACTTTATTTATGGTGCCTACTGTTTGGTTGACTCAATTATCTATATCTCCGATCTATCTAGCTATATCTATCAATCTATCTGCCTAGATTACTGGCTTTCTTTGCTAGGTTTATATACTAAAAAAGAGGGCGTCTAGAAACTCCAGCGCGCATGCTCCCAGGATCACGCGACTTTAGCTGTCGTAACAATATTATAAACCAAAGTACAACAGTTCAACTGCATAAACAACTAACGACTCGTACAGAGTTACGTGACGAAACTTGTCCTAGCCATCGCCTTCAAAATAGTTAGTTAACTGTTAACACTCTTGTTATGAAAACTAAATAATCATTAAATATTAAATAAATTAAATAATAACTCTTGATGGGAAAACGTATGCAAATGAGGAAGGTGTTAAAGAGGACATCGACA
>NW_013668150.1:55630-70004 GCF_000517525.1 Limulus polyphemus
TCACTTTATTTTAATAAAGTTTTGTTTTGATATATAAGTTGTTTGAGATTCTTCATATACATAAAAGCGACATTAATTTCTTGTACGGGTTACGACAACACAGGACATGTAAATGAAATGTTACAATGTATCCTCAGATGTTTGTGATATGAAATAGAGGGATATGTTTAAAACATATCGAACAGTACAAGACTGTCGAAAGAGATGTGAATAAGGCAGAAAACCATGGATATACTTTGGTAGTATAAATGAGGTGCTGGGAATAACTGCAGCATCCATTCTTAAGGTTACTGTTGAGCTTCCAAGGCCCAGGGTGGAGATAACTATACTAAATACCAAAGAGTCCATTTCCAAAGAGCGTAGAAATGATGGCGAATAAAGAGGAACACGAATATTAGTTTAAGCGGTAGTTTTGTTATACAGTCTTCATTAGGTAACCTTACTTTTTGCCATTTCTTTAAAAAACACAAAATCAATATTAGCTAGAGTTATTTATTTTAAAACATTCTTTTTAATAATCGCTTGATCGTTTTTCATTAAAAGAGCGAATTTTGTAATTACGTTGTTGCGTTAATTTTTGGACTACCCCTCTATTATAAGTAGCAACATGGCCGACAAAGTGGTAGAAGAAATAAACCTCGATGGTCGAGAAAAGTCACGACGAGCGTAATTTATTTTAATTTCATTTTACACTTGTTTCTAGATTTTAAGGAATGCTTTTCCGTGCCAATTTATTCTGTATCTTCAAGAGAGTACGCCCTTCAAATATTTCATATCAACGATACCACATAAACAAAAGGGTTCGTAATCATACTCATAGAGTCGTTCTCATGGGTAGTTTGTTTACTTGTTTAGTATTAATAAGTTTGTATTTTTACCGCTAGAGTGACATTGCAGTTTTCTGTATTGCACCTTGTGTACTGTATTTAAGAATGATGCAACATTAATAAGTCACATTTGTAATAAGTAGAAACGCACGTGTTATCTCGATAAGTCTTAATTCATCACTTCAGTTTAAGTGTTATCGTTTATTGCGCTAATGAAAGTACAAATAATTGCGTGTAAGTTGAATAACAACAAAAGGTGTTCTATTTTAAGTATTTAATAATTTACTGTAGTGTATTGCTAGACTATACTGAAATTACTGTTAATTATTAATATTATTATCATGTAATATTTTGTACTTGTAGGGATAAATTGTGTTCGTGGAGTGATAGTGATTGTCAATAAAACAAATGTTTAAGGTGTGTTAATATTAACAGTGAACACAGTATAAGGCAAATCTGAAAAGGCACATGTAGATTTAAGTTAGTACAACTACAAGTAACATTATTTGGTCATTTTCACCATTGTGTTTACTTGGTTTTAAACTTGTAAAAGCTGTATATGTAATATGTATTAATCGTGAATTACAGTTATATTACAAATTTAATATTTCAAATTTTAATATTACAGCAGGCCTGTAGAGGAGTCACCTACACAGTCCTAGCTTTTAGTTTGAACCATTTAGTGTTTTTACTGTATGCAATGAGGAAAAAGATGATAAAGAGGTTTTCTTTGTGGGAGACTATATCATTAAATATCTGGATAAAGCTATTTGTAGTGGAGACTGAAAAGCAATAGAAAATGAACACTATAGCTTGCTTGCCAGGTCCACTGTTAGAGAATAAGATATTGTATGGACAGTTCAATTGCTGTAGGAGAAAATAATGTTAGAAAGTGTACTTCACAGTAGTTGCTTCAGAGATTTAGTGTTAGAAAAGTATTTGTGCACCTTTCGGACTGCTGATTTGGACTAGATTCAGAAATACATTGTGTAACAAGATAAAAAAGCTTAAATAAAAGAAAGGATATGCTTGGAGTTGGAGCAACTGGTAGGATTGTTTTTAGGGTAGGGTTGAATTCTTTGCTAGAGATGGGCTTCACTTAAGCAGATTAGATAGTAAGATGTTTTTGAAGCTCTAAATATATTCTTTTAAAATACTTTATTTAAACTAAACTTTCAAGTTTCATAGTGGTGTGAGAGAGAGAGCTTAGAAAATTGAAATTAAATTTGTAGGATAGCTAGGCAACAAGGAGATTTGAATAAAGGAGATTCAGTGCTTAAGTTTAATGATAATGATTAATAAAATAGGCCAGACTTAAAGATAAGCATAGGGGATTTGAGAATAAGCTTATTTGCTATTATTCTAATGTTAGAAGTAGTAGAAATATAATAGATGAGTTCAAGGGTCCAAACTAAACAAAGTTTCCATAATGGGTATTATGAAAACTTTGGTTAGTTTGGAGAATATTATTAATATAACTTATTTTGAAATTCTAAGTTAATAGTTATAGACCTTTTAAGAGAGGGAGTGGAATGGATCTTCATATGAGTTATGGAATTGAAGACACAAATGATATTCTACAGGTTGATTTTTGTGAGTGTCATGATTTTTTATTTTGTGTATTTTCAGTGAGGAATTTCAATGATAGAAAATTTTAGTGGTAATTGTTATAGGCTATCTGATCAAACAGAAGGTGTCATAAAAGGAAAAAATCTATAATAATAATAACAGAGGAAAGAACATAGAGACCTGAAATTTGATATGCTCACTATGGGGATTCTGAGGGTTTACACTTGGGTATTGTTTACTATATTTGATGCAAAAATATTTTGGCCAATTTTTTGCCCTATAGCCCTTAAGCCCCATGCTTCTGCTTCCTGAAAGTCTGTAGAAAAGTGTCATATTTTTTCTAATTCTCACTTACTGAATGAACAATAGGTTCAGGCTTTCTGCCAAATACCTTTTTTCAACACAAACATGGAAGAAAAGTAGAAATCTGAGAATTAAAGAAAAAAAGTTGATTTGAACTAAGTTTGGGAAATGGCAACAAGCATCTGTAAGAAAAATATGAATCGGAGAATATTGGAGAAATTGGAGAATGAAAATAATTTATATACAAATGCAGGAAGAAAAAAACGAATTTGAAGAGCTAAATTAAAAGTATTTGCTTTTCAATAGACTTGAATTAAATTTGGGAAATGACAAAAGACAAATCAATTACAAAATTGGTGAATTCTGGTAGCTGTAGAAATAATTAAAATATGGAGATGCTGACTGATATATTGAGGCCTCTGTGAATCATGAGGGTACCTTAGAATCCTGCGGTGGAGCATGGGTATTTTATGCTAATTATATAATAAGATCAGAGTCATTGCTAATAAGAGTAATTATGGAAGACTAATTTTAGATACATTGATTGTGATTGGATGGAGTTAGATAGTGATTGGCAGAAATTTGAAGTAATTCTGGATGGTCTTGAATACCAAATGGTCAAAGAGACAAAGAAGGTAGATGCTATTTTAAATTCATTGGAAGCACTAACAAGGTATGATTGCAAGAGCTGAAATAGGGGATTATTTGGGAAGAGTGGTCATTGTTTAATTAGGTTTGGTATTTTGGTAAATGTTGAGATAATAAAAAAAAATATTATTTTAGTTCCTAATTTTCAGAAAACCAATTTTGAGGACATGACAGAAATTTATCATTACTGAATTGGGATAATGAGTTAAAAGGTGATGTGAGACAAAGTTGTTAAATATTCAAAAATATAGTGCTTGTAAGTATGTTTTTACAAAAAGGTAATGAATATTATGGGAGATAAATCTTAATTGGTTTACTAAAAACATCAAGGAGAAAATTGGAAATCAGTTTCTTAAGTTTAAGAAGTATACATTGACAGATAGTTTGAAGATTTAGAGAACAATAGGTAAGTTAGATATTTCATTAAAAGAGAAATTGGAAAATCCAAAAATGGGCTTACGAGAAACAACCTGGCTGATAATATTAAAACTAATGCAAAGATATTTTAAGTATGTTAAATGTAAGCAAGATGTTATAATGAGAATTGGGTCATTAAAAGATGTCATTGGCAAGGTTATTATTGAAAGCTTATGAGATTTTAAGTTTTTTAACTGTTCTGTGGGGAATACTGGACTTGACATGAATTTTGTAGATATTTAGTTCCTTGATGGTAAGGAGAAAAATTAAGAGATTAAAGTAGGGCCAGATAGTTTTCTTCAGGGGTGTAAAGGGAAGTCGGAAATCAGATATGTGAGCTCCTCTCAATTCTTATAGGTCAGCAGAGAATGAGCAGGAAGTTGATAATCGGAGAGTTGTGGCACATGGTACTCCTATTTTTATAGGGGGTGATAAGAGTTGCCCTGAAAATTATAGGCTAGTTAGTCTCGTGTATTTACATAGTGGGAATATTCTAGAGTATCAAAGAAGCTTTACAAAGTAATTTAGTGAAATATGGTATTATAAATTATAGCCATAATGGATCCACTGAAAGAAAATCTTGTGTTACTAATCTATTGTCTTTTATGAAGATGTTACTTATTATCTGGAAAAAGTCAAGAATATGAACTTGATGTAGTTAGATTTTCAAGAACCTTTTGATAAGGTGCAACAAAAAATATTAGCTAAAAGACTAGTTAATTATATTTTAGGGTGATTGGATGGGCAAAAGCAGGTTATTATTAATGGAGTCCAGTCAAACTGGATCATTGGTACTAGCAGAGTACCTCAGGAGGGTCAGTTGGGCCTTTCTTTTGCCGTCATATGAATGATATTGATAGGGACATCATCAGATTATTAAAATTTTCTGTTGGAATTGAACTCTTGTGTATTTTGAAAATTATGCATTATCTTGCAATTACAGTAATTAAGTTATTTCACATTTCCTCAGATATTTGTCAAACTTAACAATTTATCCAAGTTATTCTGTAATACCTCAACATTCTCAATACAGTAGTAAATTAACAAACAATGATTTGTAAGCATAATGATATTTATGAAACATGTTACATGCTTCAACAGAACCTTGGCCTGTCTTCATCAGGTACAGGTAAAGTTGAGCAATTAGTGGTATTTTCTAAAAATATATTAATTGGTGGTCTCATTAATCCATTAAATTTGACTAATTATTTAGTATAGTTTTCCCTAAAACATGATATATATATATCACATAGAAAATAATAATTTGGTAACTTATGCTGCCAGCCAGTTGCCTTTCCCCACTAGTTAGCAGTTTGGCAACAGCAAAAAAAGAAAAAATCTTTGCCAGCCAATTGCCTTCAGACATTTTAATCAATTGGCAAATTCTGCTAACTGCCTAGCTATGTATCTAAGTCACGAGTATCTGGATCAACAAAGTCCGAAGTACCCCATCTTATGCCATGGTTTAAATGTCAAAGCCTTAGAAACCAATAGTCTAATCTTTGTGTTCAATCATGAAGGGATTAAGAGGAATCAGGGAAAAAAAACATGATTTTTTTTTAGTTTACTAGCTTTAATTCTGAGCTGTGAGTGATAGAATTGTGTTCATAATAGGTGTATTGTCTTAGCTATAATATTAAAAATTTCTGTTGTTCATTAATTGTTTTGTGCAGTGTTTTACATGTTATCGACAACCTGATTAAAAAGCTTTTGAATAAAAATATGAAAAGCAAATTGCTTGTTAACATATGTTTGAATTTTGTTATTTAAACTTTCATCTAAACTTCTCTATTCTGTTGATCTATTCACCACAAAAATCTTGTTCAGAGCTACAACCTTCACTTTCACAGTATTGTCGTAAAGTTTTTTTTTTATTATTTTGGTTACTTCAACAGAAACAGACCTTACTTGAAAAAAGGTTTAGAGAGAGTAGAATATACTTGAAAGACAGTGTTAATGAAGGAATATTTATGGGATTTTGTGTCCTTTTTAATTCACCATACAGAAACCTAAGTTAATTTAGGTATGTGAGGCAGTTTTGAATGATGATATTCTGAGCTGCCTTCACAGTTTTTCATTAAATATAATGAATATTTGTGCTAGCAGCTTGAAACATCATCTAAAACTTCCTAGAATGTAGTCTTCTAATAACACCTTTCAAGAACAGAAGCAGTATCTTTAACTTTCACAACTGGGGACTTATCCTGTTGATAAGAATTGGATTACTTTTTAAAAGTTTGAAGTAATATTAAATAATTGAACTTGTTATTTAAATGCAAACAATTTCATATACATATATAAAGCTATTGATTGTCATTCTACCTACTCATTTTCGTGATCTTGTAAAATTATGTGTATTTGACTTCATATCACCTGTCACAGTATATGTAACAAACTTGGGACACTGAAGTTAGAGCTGTTTTCATAAGTAGGTATGTTTAAAGTGTGTTTACAAATCTGTACTCGTGGAAGGTTTATTTGAAAATATGAATTTGAATGCAAATAACTTTTTTATTATAAATTATTTTTCACCTTTTTTCAGGTAAAATCGAAAAAAGAAATGGCTGAAATGAAAATGGCTGAGGTACTATGTTCATCAAAGTTAAAAAATATTGTATATGGAGAAAGTATATTCAAACATATATTCAGTTAGGTTAAATTTTATTGCGACCACCTATGGAAATAAGAACATCAGTGTTACAGCTGAATCTCAAGATTACAAATATGATATTTTCAAGCTAAATAAAAAATCAGTGTTCAGTTTTAGTACAGTTACAGTAAACCACTGAGATAAAATTTTCCACTTGTTCATTTTATTTGTGTATAATTTGGGTATGTTGATATCCAACACCTAACTAAATAATTCCACGCTTTGCAGGAATGTCATGCAGAGAATAAACTGAACATGAATAGCAAACACAAGTAATCTAATAAACAAAATTTTTATTCACTAAAATGTGTTAAATAGACATCATGTCATCAAGCATGGCATTTTCCATTTTTCTTCAGTCAAAATCTTTCCCTTTATAGTTTGTATGTCACTATCTCCACATCTACATTAATAGTAATATTTATGTTTAAAGTTAGATGCTTTTCAATTAATATATTGCTTATTTTTAGCTTTAAGTAATTTACATCAACCTTGTTCCAAGTTTATAGTAACTTTATGTAGCATTTTAATTTAATATTACTGACAGGAAATAAAAACATCAGTTGAAAATTGGTTAAATTTATGGCTGTTTGTATTGTAGTTTTTGTTGTTTTATTTGTTTATTTTTATGTTGAGCAACATGATATATGAATGGACCTTAGCAAATCTCGTATAGTGCAAACAATAGCTCCATAAATGACTTGCACTGTCATTTTGATGTTTTAGAAGTTGTAACTGTAATTGATTAATTTCCAATTTCATGTTTTTCAGTTAAATCATTTAAACATTTTGAATGTGGCATTGTGTCAGAGCTTAAAGTATTTAAATTAATAACATATATATACTAATTTAAAAGAACATTAATATTTTCTCTCTTAGAAATATTCAACATTGATTTTACACTACTTTAAGCTCTTTCCATGCCATGCAAATGTCTATTTAAGTAGATTGGCCATATCTGTACCTGAACATTTTGCAAAGAATCAAATGCGTATAAAATGCAAATATTACAGGACTGATTGCTCCTCATCTATTCTATGAAAATTAATGGCACAATCATTTGTTAATACTTTACACTGTGATTAGCGGTCATCCTAGTAATAAATTGATCAGACACTGCCAAACTGTATGGAAACTCTAAAAAGGATACATGAAACTAATGTTGATAATAAAAGTAGATAAGGTAAAAAGTCCAGAGTCAGGGTATGCCTATTGTGTGCATGACAGTATAAATGGCTTGCCAATCATCGAGTTGTTAGTACAGATATTAATATTACCTCTAGAGCAGTTAGATACTCATTAGCCATGAAGTGGTCTTGGTAGATGTGTAGTTACTCAAAAGCTGCTAATTAGAAGAGATAACCAAACCAAAAGGCTGAAATGAGACTTTAACAATGAGATGAACTAAGCTGGAGGTGCATACTCTTTACAAATTAATTGAAGTTATTTGGCAACAGTCAACAGTAATTTCTTTGATGGAAGAAAAGAGAATGGTATTGTGGTCAAAGTACAACATCTACAGTGCAACATTCTAAAGGATTGATATAAATGTGGGCTGCATCTACACCAATAATGTTGGAAATCTAGACAAAATTGATGGCACCCTGACTGCTGGAAAACACATTCTTATCCATCATTTCACTCCCTCAGAAGCAAGACCTGTTGAATAGGGATTCATCTTCCAGAAAGCCTGTGATTCCAAGCGTGAAAGGAAAAAGAGGCCAATGGAACACTTCTCACCATTGCTTGGACATCACAAAGTTACAATATCAAAATTAGTTAAGCTGTATTGGTTTATATGGAAATTGACTGAGTAGGTTAAACAGCAGCCAAACAAATTGGTTAAGTTGGGTAGTAATGCATAACATTTGAAACAATGTTATTAAAATGCTAATAAACTAATAGTTATATAGAAACAAGGCATATTATTCTGTTTCAATCAAATATATACAGTGTTCAGTGCACTCACATTTCCTTTGTATTTTCTGTAGTAATATGTTGTACAATTGGTAAAGTGACCATTTAGCTGCAATCACTCAAAGTTCAGGATTCCTGTATGTGTATCACCTGTGTATTTCCATAATTATTTGCAAATCGTGTGTGGATGTGCATATGTATGTATATGATTTTATGTTTTTTATATCTGTTTATTTCATGTTTTGTACACATTTTACAGTTAAATCCATGGCCATCCTACATTCAGGACAGAATTGAATTATGGAATCAGTTTCGTGCAAAGTATGAACAACAATTAGCAGAAAAACAGTCAGAGCCTATCAAAGTCACCCTACCAGATGGGAGAGTTCTTGAAGCCCAGTCTTGGTGTACCACACCATATCAAGTAGCACAAGGAATAAGGTAAAAAATGTATTTAGAAACTGCATTTTTATTAATTTGCTACGTAATAGATAGATCACATAGAGAAGAACTGAAACCTAAGTATTTAAGAAGTTATCCTTTTTTTTATTCCTTAATGTATTTTTAAATTTAGTATAATTAATGAAAATCCCAGAAAATTGAAATAGGTTCTGCTGTGCATAAAGAACAGGGGGAGGAAAGGTTATTGTTTTTTCTAATATATGTTTCGTGTAGACTGTTTTGGAGAAATATTAAGCTCGTGGAAATGTTGAAATTTTAAAAAAATCTATAAAAACCTGAAAATATCGTGTAAAAAATACATTAGAATATATCACAATGGAAAATTGAAATTTCAGTTTTGAATCAATATTCCATGTTTGGACTTAATGTACATGAATGTTAGATTATGCTTTCTAACTGCCTGGAAATAACACTTTTTGACTGAAAAAATCAGGAAAATTAAATTTTGGTTTTTGTGACCCTCCTAACCTACTGTTTTGTACGTGGAAAGTTAACAGTGAAGGTCTTCTGTTAATGCTAATACAAGTATGCTTGAAAACAAGGTTTTTACTTCCTTCATCATAATTAGCTTTCTTCGGTGATTTTACTTTTTTGTTATGTACTGATATGTTTAACATTTTCAAGAAAATCCCCACTAATTATTTAGTACATTAAATATTTCCATAAAACCAAAGGTTGAGACAATTACAAAACCAGGTAGAAAATGTTAATTATAAAAAAAATTAAAATAGGGCTGAAATAACCAGGTCAAATTGCACATGTCACAACTTTTTAGAGTTACATTCAAAATTTAATTAAACAACTACTTTATTATCAGTATATATGAATAACTGTGGCATCAAAATATAGTTAAAAAATACATTTTAATACTGTATAATCTTTAAGTTCTTAATTTTTTTTAGAGAAATATTTTAAAAATCCTCGACCTCCTTTAGTGTGAGAATTGTGACATTTGTTCTCTGGGTCTTTCCTCTTCACTAATTTAGTTACATCTCTCCGAGAAGTATGGAATTTATTATAAATTACACATTACTACACAGATATTACACAGGCAAAGCATAAGTCTTACAGCTTTCAATCTTATTTGTTTATGGAGCCATAAACTAGAACATCAGACTCACTTGCCACTTACTGAAAAAAATGCATGGTATTTGTTTAGGAGGTTTTATAGATTATGAAAATGAAATTTAACAATTTTAAGATGAAGAAAAGTATTTTTAATCTTGACATGAAAATCACTTTGCACTCAGAACAGTCAACAAGAAATTTTTTAGTAAAAATAATTTAAGTATATGATTTTTTTGTATACAAAAGAGTTGTAATGTTTACTGAAAGCTTGCCACATTTTGTGACGATACACAAAACATGTTAAAAGTTATAATATGGAAATGATGATGGTCACTTTGGGGTCACAAACTCAATCAAATTGACTGAGCTTGTAGTGAGAAAAATAATTCAGCTACATTATATATTTACTTTTCTTTGATGTTGATATCACCTATATTTGTCTGTTTCAAGGAAGTGTTCCACATAGAATTTTTGAAGAAAATTGGCAGTATCTACAGCGTAGTCACATGGAATTGTTTTCCATGTTATCAATTTTTAAGTTTAGTTGTTTTCATATAGTGCATTGGTAAGATTTTTCCCTGAAATTCTTTTTTGTGTTTAAAAAACCTGAAAAACAAATATTAAGTTAGAGTGATTTAAATCTGTTTTTACTAACTTGCGACTGTAGTAAAACTCAAGTTACTCAAACAAAGATTCAGATATTCTAACAAAAATAATCTTCAAATAAACTAGTTACATTGTTCCCCTGTGGGAAAGTAGTAAGTTTATAGACTTACGATGCTAAAACCTTCAGATTTAATTCCCCTTGGTGGATAGAGCATAAATAGACTGTTGTAAAGCTTTGCACTAAAAACATATTTAAGTGAAGTACATATGAATATTTGTGAAATATGTGTTGAACTTGATTAGCTATTCCTATCTGCATAGAATGTGAAAATCCATTCCTTTTTAAGTTTCATTGATTCAACGAAACTAAGGAGGCATATATGAATAAAAGTGTAAATAATACACATACACGTAATATTGTATATTTAAGTTCATATTTTCAATGCTTTAAGTTTTGTAAACTGTCAGCATGAAGCAGTACACTCTGAATTGATTAGACAGTTCCTTTTTCTAGGCAATTAAGATTTGGTAGGTTTTAAGTTGTCAGCTCAAAATCATTGTTACTGTTGGAATTGAGTGTTAACAGAGGTGTGAATGTTAAATTCTTATTGCTGCTTATCATGGTGTAAAGTTAATTAAATCAGTGTGCTTCTCTACATCAATAAGGTCAATGTTTGCTGACTCAACTACATATATTGATGTAGAATTCATGTAGTCATTTCTTCATAAATATGAAATTGTATCCCACTTACTTTTCAATAAGACGTGTTTGTTTAAAGTAGTTTCACATGGAAAAAGTACATCAAGTAAATTTCAATTCTAGCTGTTCAGCTACTGTTGTTATCCATATATATATACAGGTAGGCCAAAGTCCACATTTAATGTCCTATTTACATAGTTGTTCAAAATTTGTATAAACTACTTTCTTATGTCAATAAACTTGGTATCAAAACATAGTTTATAATTAAAATTTTAATATTTTACAAGTTTTAATTTCAGAAGGAAATATTAAAATAAATTCTCAGTCACCATTTTAATGTATTACGTGACACTTCATTACTTAAAACTTCCCATTTCAGTCTTTTTCCATCTCTATATTCCAGGCTTTTCAAGAGTTACACATTTGTACATTAAATATTCTTGAGCTAAAATGAAAACTTATGGCTTCCATTTATGCTTTAATGAGTAATGTGCCATAAACTGAAACTCTCACACCATGCTCCTCCTAGTGCATGCTGTCTTTATAAAATGTCAATACTTCTCTCTGATATTTGCTGTTGGGCTATTTATAACCAATTGAAAAAGAAAATTTTAATTAAATACTTTCTTTAAGAGGCTAGTTGTTCTACTTCGATTTCATAGTTTACTATCATTAAGATCACCTCGATCAGGTAAGGAAATTATCTTAACACACATGTAGCTTAGTTAGAAACTCGGTTAAATTATAATAGTTTTAGGACATCGTTTTTTTTGTTGGTTGTTAATATTTTGTTTCTAAATTGCATATTTAAAATAAATAAGAATGAGTAAAGTTCTAAAAACACCTCTATAAAAGAAATAGGGTTAACTTTCATTGAGTCTTCGAGAGCAAAAATGTATGAGACCCAAATTAAAGTACTGAATTACTTGTTTTTTTTGTCTATTTTTATTTATTTTTATAAAAGAACTCGAATGTAAAAATCAAAAACTTATTAAGGTTGTTTATACAAAGCTTCCCTGCTGTAATAATTTGATTTGGCACTAATTTAATTTGCAGTAAAGTAATAACTCTAAACAATCAAGAGATTTGAATTATATTAGCTTTGGCTGTAAGAATAGATAATATGTACTTGTCTTTAAAAATATGCAGTCATTCTAGAAAAAAAAGGGGGTTAATTTAGTTTTATTTCATAATTTGTTGTAGTGGTTACAGGGTTGGTCAAATGGACCAAGCCCATATACAGTGTTGTGACAGAAAAATGCAGATAACATCTAAAGTTTTACTGGATAAAAACTTTTGATATATATTTAAGAGGCTCTAGAAGTTATGCAAATGAAATTCTGAAATTGTAAGATGAAAAGTACTTTTAATCTTAATGTTAAATCACCTTGCACTCGGACTAATAAGTCTAAATTTGTTGCCATAAATTCAGACAAATACTTAATCAAAATAACTGGTGTTTACTGAAAGCTAACCAAGTTTTGTGAAGATATGCATAATGCATTGAAAGTTATAGTGTGTATAGTTTCATGGTTATATTAGCAAGGTTGGGCAAAATGACCAAACCCATATAAAAAAGGGTTAAAAAGGATTTCAAAAGTTTTATTCTTGGCAAAAAAAATACCATTTGAAATGCTAATTGAACTTCTCAAATTGAATAGTGAGTAAAGATACCTTGGTATTCTGAATAAATAATATTATTTCAAATGAAATTGGTTTAAAGTATTTGATTGCAACACTATAAAGTTAACACTTTAACAATTATTTGTTATTAGCATATTACTGTCATGTTCTACTTTAATTAACCATTGTTATTTTTTGTGACATTTGTGATTGGTCCAAAATTAGGCATGAAGATATTAGTTAATAAAGAAAAGGGTAAGACATGTTATATACAACTGTTTTACACGAGAGAAGGAAAAACTTTGAATGTTACACTTACATTTTCAAATCACATTCAGATTACTTAGCTGTATTCAAAAGTTTTGATCATATATATATATATATATAATGTATGTATGTAAGTATCAACTGCAGTATTTGTTTTCAGAACTTGCAGCTTCTAGCTATATCTTAGATACCTTACTTATTAGCAGACATTGTGCACTTGTGTTAAGTATCATTACAACTTTTTATTTTAAGATTTCCCTGTGTTTTTGAATAGTTAGTTGTGTGTTTTTGAAATGTTGAAAACAATTTTATTGATTCAGATAGGAATAAAAATAAGAAAATTATTTTGTTTTAAGTTAAACATATCATAATATAAATTTTTTACATAAAACTAAATAGTCTTTATGTAGATTATAATGAAACAAAAGTTTAACTCTGTTTAAGCCCCCAATGTCTCAGTGGTGGTCAGAGCACAGATAGTTTATTGTATAGTTTTCTGCTTAACAACAACCAAACCAAATTCTGTTTGAAAACATTCGAAAAAATTCATAATACTGAATCAATGTTTAAGGAAATGGATCGAAAGTACATCCAGAGGCCCATAATATAATATTGCTGCACTCTTGCTTGCATCTATGAACTCCAAGAATTCAAAATATATTTAAGTACATAGAATCAGTTTTATTGTAACTTGCACTTCTAATATTTAATTTGAATTCATTTTTATCTTCTCAAAAAGGAGCTAATTCCTTTTCACCCATTCTCTGTGCTAGAAATTACTTTAAAAAAATTTAAAGTAAAATTAATAATTGTAATGCTGTTTCAGCAATTTTCAAGTTAAATATTTTAGAAGTAATATTTTGTCATTTATTTACTTAGTGTAATTTCAAAGGAAAATGGAAACAATTTTCAAACTTATATTCCTGCAAAGCTCTGAGGGGTTTCACCTGTAAACAATTCACTCACTAATTTTTTAGAAAATTTTTCTGCTCATTTCAAACCATATATTTTAATTTTCTAAGAAATTATTATCCTTTCAGGATTCAGCTTGCATTTTAAAATCTTGTTTCTCTCTTAATTTTTTTTCTTTGTGAGAGGTTTTATTATTTGAAGGATTATGGTCTGAGTAAATACTAACAATGCCCAGTTTTTAAAGTATTGTTACGACAGTGGAAGTCACATGACGCTGGTAACATGTCATGGGATTCTGGAAGGATCGGGGAACATCACGAATAATCCAGTATTTGCTAGGCACCCTCTATTCTTGTATATAAGTGTGCCAGATAAAGCGAGACAATTTATCGGGATTGAATAGCG
>NW_013668150.1:70439-73926 GCF_000517525.1 Limulus polyphemus
GTAAATTAAGTGTATTGCAAAGTTGTATTGAGAAAGAATAAACTAGTTTTATTTAAGAAAGGACTTGTATCACTGAAATTTCTTGGGAAGAATTTCTACCGGAAATTATAAAACAAGCAGAGACGTAACAGTATCTACAGGCAAAGTTTACATACCATTAGATAGGACATATTATAAACTATTTATATTAGTGTAGAGAGAGTAAAATGGTTTCAGAAGTAATGTATGGTTTTGTAAAGAAATAAGTAGATGTACATGTAACTCCTGTAAAGGAAAACAGTCTAATGGGAAGCTATAAAGACTTTGGAACAAACCACAGATATGGGATTTTTGCTTCCCGCTGTATTTTAATGATATATAGCTGAAAGTGGTAACTATTGCAATTGGCAAAATGAAGCCCGAAATGAAATATGGTAATGAATATCAATAAAGTTGAAACTGATTGAACATATAAAATGTAACTTTCTGCTCAACAAAATTAAAATAATATATTCTAAAATGAAAGGAACTATTTTTGTTTTGTTTTTCCAAACAGTGTTATGCATAAAAACAAATTGGAAATTTAACAACCTAAAAAATGGCAGAAAAACTAAATTCAACGATATGTACTTTTTATGGCACTATTTAGTAAGTTTGTCCTATGTTTCATGCAATTGTGTTAAGTATTTCCACTGTGAGAAGGAAAAATCAAGGGACCCATTCAATGAGACCCATTGAATCCAGAATGAATTATAGGCTTGTTGAACATACATAGACATGTGGTTCCAGTTGCACTTATTTATACAACATAATTCTTGCAATCTTTCAGATATCTTTTTTTTTCAGGTTCTCTTCAAAATAATATTGTGAGTTCTTGTTGCTTCAATATATATATATAAATGTGTGTGTATGTAGTATGTACACAAACATTACATTTTTTCTGTTTAATTGAATTTTAGAAATATTGTTTAATTGTATTTTTCAGTCAAGGCTTAGCAGACAACACTGTTATAGCAAAAGTGAATGGTGTGCTATGGGACTTGGACAGGCCTCTGGAAAATAGCTGTAATCTCCAGCTGCTGAAGTTTGATTGTGAAGAAGGTAAGAAAATAGATAATGCAAGTTTTAAATAGATTCAATTTTTATACAATTATATGTGTTGAAATCCATAAGTGTTTATAAAGCCTGTGATAATGTCTTGAAAGAATATTATGATATTTTTACTTTGTTTTCTTCGTGATGTTTAACAATGTAGTTTTATCTTTGAAATAAAAGATATTTTAATTAATCATTTCTCAGCACCAACTCGTTAAACTAGAGCTAAAAAGAGCTGGTTTACATATTTTCACTTTTCCTAAAAATGATGCTAAATTAATGTTATGATAATACTATAATTTTTGTTTTAATCAAACATTCAGATACTCGTATATCTGTATTTAACATGATTTTATGAAGTGAAAATTAGTTTACTGGTTTTTCATGAAACTTGCAAATTTAAACTCATTGCAGGTCAGCAGGTTTTCTGGCACTCGAGTGCACACATTGTGGGTGAAGCCATGGAGCGTGTTTATGGAGGTTGCCTGTGTTATGGCCCTCCCATTGACAATGGCTTCTACTATGATATGTATTTACAGGACCAGTGTATCTCTAGCTCAGATTTTCCAGTTCTTGAAAGTGTTGTCAAATCTATTGTGAAAGAGAAACAGCCCTTTGAACGACTGGAACTATCAAAGGATGATCTACTGGAAATGTTCAAGGTAGAACATATTTAAATCAGCTGCTTCATTTATCAGTAGATATGAGAGATTAACTCGATTAATCGTTATAACTCATTACATCTGAACATCGATTATTTTTATGTCAAATAGTCTATTAATCAAAGCTATGGTAAAGTCAATTAATGTCACAAAAACAGTCAACAAATCAAAATTAGTAGCACTATATTTGCTAATAAAACCCAGTTTTTAAAGTATTGTTACAACAGCGGAAATCACGTGATGAGATTCTAGAAGGATCGGGGAACCTCACGAATGTCCCAGCGTTTGATAGACACCCTCTTTTTTAGTATATAAGCCGGCAGATAAATTGATAAGAGAGATAATTGAGTCAAGCCATAAGTAAAGTGTGTAAGTCGCTGTGAATTATAGCTAAGTTAAAGTGACTGTGGAAATTAAGTGTATTACAAAGTTTGTAACGAGAAAGAATAAACTAGTTTTTATTAAGAAAGGACTTATATCGCTGAAGTTTCTCGGAAATAATTTTTACGGGAAATTATCAAACAAGTAGATACTTAACAGTAGTTAAAAGCAAAGTTTATATATCATTAGATAGGGCACGTTATAAACCACTGACATTAGAGAGATTATTCCAACTATCCTGATAATTAAAATATGTCCATTATGATTTCTCATTATTATTTTTGATTAATTCAAGGTTGTTTTGCTTAATCATTTAGTGTTATGACGTAAAAATAATCAACTAATTAAAATTAGTGTTTCCAATTACTACTACTGTAAGATTATTGAAATAATCCAAGTCTTCTGTTTGAATAATTTATTAGTTGAATATAATAATTAATTATCAAATTCAACTAAATGCCTAGCTATATATATATATATATACACACCCACATCAGTATTTCTTCACTGCTTAAAAGTTTAACTTTTCTGCTTGTACTATAAGTCTTGAGTATTTTTTTTAGTATTTCAAGAAAATGAAATACTTTTCTTGTTTAATCCACTTTCCCTTGTTTTAGTGAATTTACTTTCTTAGACTACTAGAAATCCTGATTTATATATTCACATTATTTCTCATCAGTAAAATAATCCCTAAATTGAAATCACATGTTGAGTGAGGTAGTTTTTGTTTTTGCTCATTTATTCCAAAGTTAGTAATGAACAAACTGCACTATTTTGCTCATTTAACTTCAGTTGAAATCTATTGATATTTTAGGTATAATTTCTCTACTTATAGGTACATTACATTAATTTAGGTACAAGTTCTTAATTTTCATGTTATTTTATGTGAGTGTGAAGCCACCTAGTGTTGAAAAGATAAAAACTGTTTTGGTTATAATATTTATTACTAGTTTAATGGTTCCTGAAATTTAGAGAACCAGCAGGTTCATGATTATATTTATCAATATGAGATATAATCTAACAGCACGTCATCAGAAATTCATACAAAGTGGAAAAGTGAAATTCTGCAAGAAAAAATAAAATGCATTAATTTAAAACAGAAGGTTGTAAGATTTCCAGATGATACCCTGATTTCATTTCTAGTCATTCTCTTTCAGAAATATCTGTTGGAGCACATACAAGTCCCCCAATTTCTGCTTGTTATTGGGAAAATGATTGCTTATAGGTGTATCTTGGCTCTGCAGTTTATTTTATCCCTTTTCGAGATGGGTCATGGGTGAAAGGTCACGTCATCTCAGTTGTTGACTTGCATTCAAAATTTTATTGAACTACTATTTCATGAAATTATGTCAATAAGTTTGGTATCAAAC
>NW_013668150.1:73947-77269 GCF_000517525.1 Limulus polyphemus
CATGTAATAAATCAAGCACAGTGGCACCCTGCCCACCTCTTTCTATTTTTGAAACACTCCCTTATATACACTTATTTCTATATATGACATGAATAACCAATCAGAAGCTCAGAATGTCCCACGAGTGACTTTCTCAGCCATTTTAACTGGCTTGGACACCATATCTTTCTTTTGAACCAATATTTCAAGGTGGTAGGGTGTGTCTTTAGTCTGCTCAAAATTTTGTATTTTTTTAGACTAAAATACATCTTAGTTACTAAGCTTGATAAATTATAGTATAATTCTGTGGTATCGATGTAGTAATTTATGATTCTTTAATTATTGAAATGTATATGTAAAACCTAAACAAATTATTTTGTTTCATATCCTCCACATGCAAATTTTTTAAAGGCTTAGCAACCTACATCAAGCATCAACCAAGTACAAAGGTCATAACTAGAAGAGATAATTGTTTGTTTTACTTCTTTAATTACTGTTCTATGTTTTAAGAAAAATAAGTTTGAGAACATATTTCAAAATAGCAATAATTTATATACATATATAATGTATAATAATTGAAATGTGACTGTATTTTACAAAATACTAGTTTACTAAAACATAGCCAAGACTAGTTACGTTGTACAGACCAAAGGTCAGTTTTATGTTATTTGATACAGTAACATGATTGCACATGAGCCGCGTCATTGTAACTTCTGTATTGTTAGCCAGGCACAGCTAAAAGGTCAATATAATAAATATATATAAATTAATAATGTTATGAGATATAAGCTATTTAGTCTAAATATTTATGTTTTTATTTTATAATTTGTGTTCATTCTAGAATAAAGGAAGCATAATTGATATTTATTTCCTAATTTTTTACGGTGGTTACAAGATCGGTCAAATCTACCAAACCCATACAGAAATTAATTACCGAAAATAACAGGTAAAATATAAAGTTTTTCTTAAGATACGTTTAATAATTATCCAGACATTATATAGATTTTGCATGTGAAATTGGAATATTTTCTGATGCATAAAAGTATTTTAAATCTTAAAATGAAAATTACTTTGCACGATAGATAGGCAACATGTGAAAAGAAGAAAAAAGGCAGGAGAAATATATTGCTTTACAAACCTTAAGACTTGATAAAAAATTTTGATATTTTGCATATGAAAGCATTGTAATGTTTACTGTAATCTGCCAAATTTGGTTAACATTTGCTTACTAATTTAAAAGTTATAGCATGAAAACTATAACAAGCACAAAATGGTTAGGAGGTCGGTCCCAGGGACCAAGCCCGTGCTGAAAGAATTAATAGTGTAAATATTCCTATGCTCTATTGCTAAGTCAGCATCCTATTTGTTCAATATGTAAACTGCCACATTTTAAAAAACGATACTTTAAGAATCAACCACTTTCTTCTTTTTTAGCAAGTTTCAATATTAAGTTATTTGTTTTCAAACCAAACTTTGGTTATTTATAAACCATACACTTTAGTTTTGAATGAAGCTGATTGGTCACAGGAAGGTGTTATTCATTTTGTCTTTCATAATTCATGAAATTATAGAACTTGTTTTTTAATTTGGCATTAAGCTGAAGTCAATGGTGGATCAAAATGACATTACTATTTATTTGTTCCAAGGCTGGTGTGTGACATTTTAAGTGTAATATTTGTTGTAATTCTGCATGTTTCTTCTATTCAAATATACTGCTGGACCAATACATTGGTCTGCTTGATAGAGAAATATGCAAAATGTTTTTTCTTCAGAATGTAGAATTAATCCTAGTTTCTCAAACGATTTTTATTACGTAAACCTAATCAGTGTAACATTTGTATTTGACTTCTAATGGATATCTTGCCTTTTTTCTTTTTTTTTACATATGTAAATAATTTATTTTAACATGTTTAACTAGTTCTCTTAATTTTGCATATAATGTATTTAATGCTGTATCTCAGTTTCTTGTTATTCACCTTGGTGAAAACTTTTTTTTCTGCCATCACAACATTTTTCTCAAATAAGATACTAATTTAAGTAATTTGATTCTGCAGTATAATCCATTCAAAGTCCGCATCTTGAAGGAAAGAGTGAAAACTCCTACTACAACAGTTTACAGGTATCGTTATGGTCCTGAGAAGTTTTAATGTTTTAAATAATCAATATGTGCAGGTTGAGAGACACAATTCTTAACTTTTACTTACAGTTTTATCACTTGGCAGTAACTAAAAATTGCAAGCGATTTTTATAGATTCATTTTAAATCATTTTTTTTAATAATTATGTAATTACTTTCTAAATTTAATTAAATGTAATTTGTATGTTGTTTTGAATTGTCTTTTACTCAACAAGGTGAACATATATAGAATTTAAAAGATATCCAGTTTTTATGTTACTAATTTATTCATAAAACAAGCTGTTTTAAAATAATAAAAATGAATATGAAACCCAATCTATCATTTGTTTCACAACTTGTTACTGAATTGTACTGGTTTCATTGAATATTCATATTCATCAAATGAAATTTGTGTTTCAAATATTGTATTGATGCTTGAAGAACCTGTAGTGTGAATGGTAACAACTCAAGAGATATTATTAACATATTACAGATGTGGTCCGTTGATTGATTTGTGTCGTGGCCCTCATGTTAGACATACTGGCAAAGTGAAGGCCTTAAAAATTACTAAGGTATGACTGAGCTCTTTCAGTTTTATGGTCGTAATATTAAGTTGTGGAAAATACTTGGGAATATTCCATGAACTTGTATAAACATCCAGTCTATGAGCATTAGAAAGAAGAAAGCTGTAGAGTTAAAGTTATGAATATTTAATATTTAAAATACATATTTCTTCTGCAAGTTAAATCTCAAAATGTTTAAAGACAGAGTAGTTGTGAATGTGCATTTAAACATATCTGATAATTGTGTTCTTGACATTGGAAACTAATGATAATAAGATATCAGCATTAGTTTCTTGATATTTCTATTTAAAAGAAAAATTGTTTAAAAGAAAAATGTTTTCTAACAGAAAACGTCATGGTGGGCATTGCTGTATACCTTGAATGTAATAGACTTGTTATTTTTTACTACTGATAAGATAAACATAGCAGCTCAGAGTTGAACTGGCATATTAGTTGATTCACTTCAAATGTTTCCTTTGCAAATATTTTATGTCCTCCTTCAGTTAAGTTCATAAAGTTATTTATTTGATGTCAAGAATTAATGAAGAATTGGATTTGAATAACTAAAGTGTATTTAAAGCATATACCATTGGTTTATAATGTATTGTTTTAAAGTTAACATTTTGGTATTATTTTTCTGTTAAATGTGTGAAAATTACCTAAGT
>NW_013668150.1:78091-104024 GCF_000517525.1 Limulus polyphemus
GTTAAGTTCATAAAGTTATTTATTTGATGTCAAGAATTAATGAAGAATTGGATTTGAATAACTAAAGTGTATTTAAAGCATATACCATTGGTTTATAATGTATTGTTTTAAAGTTAACATTTTGGTATTATTTTTCTGTTAAATGTGTGAAAATTACCTAAGTCACCTGTTTGTTAGAAAGAAGAAAAAAGTCCAGCTAGTAACTTTTTGAAAGATTTTAAAAAATTTTACAGCATTTTCTTTACATTGTTGGACACGTTAAGAAATTGTTGGATAAATTTAGGTTTGCAGAGTGTTTCTCATTAATATGTTATTCAGAACTCCTCTACCTATTGGGAGGGGAATGCAGAAGCTGAAACACTACAGCGAATTTATGGAATTTCCTTTCCTGACAACAAGCAATTGAAAGAATGGCAGAAGTTCCAGGAAGAAGCTGCCAAAAGAGACCATCGAAAGATAGGAAGAGTGAGTTGAAACACACTTTTTTTTTTCAAGCATTTATGAAATTTAAATTCTGAGCTAAGAACGTGGAGGTACTATAATAGTGACAATAAATCTCACTCTTCTATCAGTCATGAGTAGCCCAAGAGTTGGCATTGGGTACTGTTGACTTCACTATTGTCTATATGCTCAAAATTTGAAATGGCTATACTCAGATAATCCTTGTGTAGCTTTGTGTAAAAATTCTAAAACAAACAAACAAAATAATCATAATTTAACGATAAGCAATATAATAAAATGAATAAAACTAAGATTTAAATTTTTTACATATATATGTATGATTGAAAGAACCATAATTAGCAGAACTAAACTTCTATAACCTTCTATTTTCAAACAAAATAATCATAATATATTCATAAGCAATATAATAATAAAAGGAATAAAACTAAGATTTACATTTTTTACATAAATATGTGATTGAAAAACCGTAATTAGCAGAACTAAACTTCTATAACCTTCTATTTTCAAACAAAATAATCATAATTTAACGATAAGCAATGTAATAATAAAAGGAATAAAACTAAGATTTACATTTTTTACACAAATATGTGATTGAAAGAACCGTAGTTAGCAGAACTAAACTTCTATAAACTCGGTTAAAGAAAACAAATTGCAAAATAATTTAATTTATAAACTACCACAGTAGTTCATTATTAAAGCTTATGTTGAAAGTAATATCCAAGTAATATATATGGGATACTTACTAGGTTAGAACAGGAGCTAAGGATGATTTCATAAGATTGTAGTGCACCAGAAAATTAGCTCCACCCAGGAGTAGAGATACTCAATTAGCGGAATTTGCTAATCAATTAATTGTTGGGTTAATTCATTGATTAAATTTAACAAAGATATTATTCTCATTTAAGACCTAGATAAAAGAATTGGAAACACTAATTTCAGTTATCTGATTTTTTCCAATACAGTCTTACCTCCTCTCTAACACAGAGCTATCTCAATCCTCTTTCTGCCCTCCAAGTGTTGCTGAAAAAATTTTCATGCTCACCACACCAGTCTATATACCCCACCAATTTTGCACCACTATTGAACATGAACATATCATATGACTACTCTCTACCAAAAGTATTGTGCCACCTATAGTTACTCTCTCTGCTATTTCCACTCAATCCTCACTTTCTTAATTGGCACAGCTTATTTAGACGTGTTTTTACGCATGAGGCTACCATTCAGTTGTTTAATTTTTTTCTTGTTACCAAATTTTACGAGAACTTCATATGAATTTGTGATTCAATATATCGACTACAATAGTTCCCATTACAGTCAACAACACTATTGATACAACTACCCATGAATCAGGTTCAACTTTATCTGCAGAGGAGATACGGGCCTTAAATCAAAGGAAGATAGATTAATATGTTCGGTCAATGATTTCTTCTCCTTTCAACCTGATAGTGTTGCTGAGAAAAATACAATCAAGGATAAGACAATTTGGACTTCTTTTTTTTTTTCTTTTTTTCCCCAGCACCTTATTTTAGTCTGTCACACTACACCTCTTCGGGAGATTTCACCTTCCACACCCTTTTTTACAGCTGATTACTCAGTTTGACGGTAGATGCATATTCGGTTTTTTTCCTGTATGTTCAAGATAAGGATGATTTCTCTAGTTTTCTTTTTTCAACTCCAGTTGCTGTGCCTTTATGTCATATATTTTGGTGGAGGTTTGTTCTTATTCTTTCTTCCTATTGCTTCCAACATTTCCCAGTGAACCAATGGTAAAATTGTTTTTACTTCTTTGCTTTGCACCTGATTGCGATACCCATGGCTCAGATACCTTTTGTGTGGCTTTGTCCTTATTTACACACAGGAGAATTAAATATTTCATGTCATCAGTGCTCGAAATTTGGGAAGTTAAATATTTATGTGTCCTTTGTCATCTAAGTTAATTTAGATTTATTATAAGTTAGATATGAATTATTAAATTGTTTTCCAGATAAGTTTAGTCAGTATACATGTTTGTTATTGTTACATACTTTGTAGACTTAGTACATTTTGATGGTTTGTCAGTTTGATATTAATAAGTACTTTGTTAAATAGATATGTTTAGATTGTTTGCACTTTACATATCATTCTTACTTCTTGCTAGTAATGCCTAATTCATTGTTCTATCAGAATTTATTTTTTTTAGTCATTGTTAAGTATGTGCCTTATAATACTAATTTTCATCAACGTAGGACTTAATTTTTTTGTATTCCTACATTGCCAACATGTTCGTTTCTTTCCCATTCATAGGGCTGAGCTTTGCATTGGCTTCATTTCCTATGTTCTTGGTACCAAATTTTCTCCTCCTACTCTACAATTTGGGGTTCATCCCCCACAGTACCCACATTATCAATAGTTATTTATAGCTAAAAGTCTAGTGTTCCAGTTTAGGACCTCACCGGTTGGACTAACTTCTGCTCCTTCTGTGTTTTGCCCAACATCTTTGCTCAATGGGTCTTCACACTCATCATTACATGGATGACTGCTCATTTCTTCTCCTTCACAGTCCAGAGACCACATGCATCTGCTCCTACAAGAAGCAGCACATGTGGGATTCTTGATAAAGATGGAGAAATCCATTCTTACCTCCACTCAGTACTTTGTGCATTTGGAGGGTTTTCAACTTCTTCTCTTCATCTTCGGGATATGGAGCAAGCAGTCCACAAGGCCCTCACCTCACATTCTCTCACAGCTCGCGAGGTTCTATCTCTTTAGAAGATGTGGGCTTCCCTGGAAGCTCTGATTCCCATGGGTTGAGCTCATATATGTCAGTAGACATTCCTATTTACTGATTGCACTATAAATCTCAATGTAGAGATAGAATGTTCTGCAAAACCACTAGTGGCATGCTCAGTGGTATAAACATATGTTTTTCAATATCCATATGTTTCACTCCATTGTTGACTGTCACTCATGGAACTTCTACTCAGATCCATTAGACCACCCTTTTACCAATCCTCAATCAGGGTTGACCTGGCTTGATGGCTAAACAGGGACCAGATCACAATGAGGATTCCACTTCCTCCACTTTGTCAGGATTTACATCTGTTCGCGGATGCATCTGTAGAAGGTTAGGGTGCTTACGTCAACTCTCGAACGATTTCTGGTCTCTGGTTGGTCAAGAAGTCTTCTCTCCACTACATAATTTTCTGACTTGTGGCAGTTCATCGAGCTTTGTCCCAATTCCTTCCTCTCCTGCAGATGAGGGTGGTTACAGTACACTCCAACAACTCCACCAAGCAAGAGGATACCAAATCCAGGTCTCTGTGCTTTCAGACTCTGGATCTCCTTTTCTGGGCCCACAGCCAGAACATGGTGGTCTTAGCTTGACGTGTTTCTGGTGCACTGAATCTGGTTGCAGATCATTTATCTTGACCCAACAAGATCTCCACATGGAGTAGTTCCTCAATTCACAGGTCTTTTTGTGGGTTTTTTCTCAGCTAGGAACATCTCATATCAATGCTTTCACCACCCACTGGAACACCAAACTTCCTTCCTTTTAGTCTCTAGTTCCACACCCACTAGCTCTGGAAGTGGATGCATTCACTCAAGTTTGGAGATGTCATCATACCTATGCTTACCTTCCTATTCAACTACTCCCTAATCCAATCTACTCACTGCTCTGACCTTTACTTGTACAACCTCCCTTACCCTTACCTCTGTCCCAGTCTCTAGTCTGTCAACCTTGGTCAGACATTGTTCATCCAGATATCACCACCCACCATCTTCACACTTGGATTATTTTAGGTCCACTGCCTTAGCCCTGGGCTGATTCCATGTGTTGCATCTTTCCTTTCCAGATCCATGTCCATTTACCAAAGGTGCCAGTCTATCTTCTGCCTTTGGTCTCTTCACCTGGTTGTTTGAAAATGGCTTGGTCATTTTGATTGTGTCTAGCTATCAGGTGGCCTTGTTGAACACCTTCTGTTTCTCCATGTTTCATAAGGTTTTGTCTTCCCTTGTTATTTCCCTCCTTTTGTGTCATGCATCCTCCATGTTCCTTTGATTTACCTGATTGGGATCTTAATGTGGTCCTTTATGCTCTTTCCTGTCCTCCCTTTGAAGCTTTGTCAATGTGTTCCATATACCATCTTTTCCCTCAAGACCTGTTGCCTTCTCCTCCTCACTTGCAGACATTGTCAATCAGATACTTATGCCCTTAATGTTACCAGAACCCTCTACCATTCTATTTATGTCATCCTATATCCAGACTGTTTCTTCCTTCCTAAGACCTATGGTACCCATGAAGGCTGTTTGGTTTTCACACCCTTTTCTTTACCTTCCATCTCCCACCTGTACTTCCATTCTGATCCAGATCAGCTTCTTTGTCTGATTCGTTCCTTATGGTGTTATGTGGCATGTACTGCCTCCTTTTAGAGTTCATGCTCCTGACATTTTCTTCCCTGAAATCCTTCTGTTTCCCATGATTTATCCCCTTCACACTAACTGGTTGGGTTTGTCAACTAATTGGGCTGGCATATTCCAACTTATCCATAGAAGGTCGCCATTTCCACAACATTTCTTCTTATCAAATTCATCATATCACCATGTCTTTGGCTGCTTGCCTTTACCATCCTTTGAAGCAGATTGTTCAGGCCAGAAAGTGGACTACTCCCACTACTCATTATCTGCACAATCTGTCTGTATCTTCCTCAGGTGTATACTGTTTCCCTCCTGTGGCAATTCTACACTTATTCATTTGCCTTTGACTAGGGTAAGTCTAATCACTTCATTTCATTTATGTTTTCATAGACCCTCTTTTTTTACCACTGCTAACGGAATCCCACTCTGTGGTGGGTTTTGCCTGATCAGGTATGCTTTGCCTCAAACTTGCTTTATAATACTTACTGTAGAGATGGGGTGTTCTGCAAGACCAATGGTGGCATGCCCAGTGGTATATACATATGTTTCTCAATATCCATATATTTCACTCCATTGTGGACGATCTCTCATGGACTTTCATCTGGTGGCATGCCCAGTGGTATATGCATATGTTTCTCAATATCCATATATTTCACTCCATTGTGGACCATCTCTCATGGACTTTCATGAGTAAAACAGAAGGGGATATCTGCCCATTCCTGCCAACCCTTGATTGAATAAATCAGGAACAGTCTGCTTTTCAAAATAGGAAATCATGGACACATTGCAAAGTGAAATTGGAGAGTCTTTTTGGTTTGCAGAGTGTTAGAATGAAGCTAACGTTTTTACCTCTAACTTGTTCTAGAAAATATTAAAAGACAAAACAAAATGGACAAGACCTTGCTAGATAAAATTGCAAACCATCTCTGAATCTTAAACAAAAAAAATATTACTTTTACTCTTCTTGAAAACTCTTAAAAAATAAATTTACAGTCAGTTCAGTTCTACACATAGTAAGTATGAATAACTGATTAATGCCAATAAATAACATGTTTTGAAAATAGCTTGAATGAATTCCAAAACTAAGTTTCTTCATGTCATGTAGCTTGTGCTGGCTGCTTTTTGAGTCACCTTATAAGTAATATGAAGCTTCCCTATCAGAATATATTGTAAATAGGCTAATACATATGCCAATGATGATTCCAAGATATATATTTTTGAATAGCACTTGGATAAAGAGAACTATCTTAGTTACAACAGGTTGACTGGAGGAATGAAAATATGTTAACACAGCAGTTAAGCAATGAAACAGTTTTGGGAACAGGCATTAAAACAATATTGGTATGGCATGACACACACTGTTTTAAAGTTGGTAATATACTATTGATGCTAAACCCCAGGGTTTCAAGGAGATTGCTTTTAACATGAATTTTATACTAAACTAAATATGCAGAACTTTCTCTCTCTCTTTTACAGATTTCTGTTATACAGTTTAACGTTTTTATTGCAAAGAAGTTAAAGTGAACTGAATTTCATTCAATTTTTTGCCACATTTCTGTTTGTGCAGGAGCAAGAGTTGTATTTTTTCCATGAACTTAGCCCAGGGAGCTGTTTCTTTCAACCTCGAGGAGCTCACATCTACAACACTCTGTTAGATTTTATTAGAGTAAGAATTCTGAATTTAGATTTTTCTTTTTGAGTTCACAATTTAAAAAAGTTTCTGTATTTTTGTGTTATATGAATAGGATTATTTAATTTCTGTTTACTTATTTTTTACATCTGTTGTCTTCATAACCGCTATCTGGACAAAATCCAGTTCTTTATTACCTATGATCTAAAATTGTTTGTTATATTATGAAATGTCAGTATATGTTGATTACTAAGCCTATTTTACTTTCTGAAGGCAGGAAAATGTGAGGTTTTAAAGTAATTAAACTGGGTAGAACTTTATAATATTTGTCTCTAGCAGTTGATCATGAAGTGAAGTCACTTACATGGCTTTTTTTTGTCTGTGTTTAATTGCAAGACTAAATAAATGTGTTAATGGGCTTTAAAAAAAGCAACAAGAATGGTGTAACTCAAATTTCTAAGAAAGTATTTTATTACACAAACTGTAATGTAAGGTTTCCCAGATACATAATGGTAGAAACATTCTTTAGAACAATAGAAATAAAGTTTTTGAAGTTGAAATTTTAGTCACAACAAATATCTTAAATCATGCACATGTTCATACATACAAGTTTTAGAAAAATCCTTTGATAATGCTTTTATCCTGTCATACAACATATTTTCTCTCTATTTGAGATTTATCGAAATATATTAAATCTGTCTATAAAACCTAAAGTGCTTGACATCAGAATTTTTTGCTATTATGGGTTAGTCATATTCTCAAAGATCAGTATGTTATACATTAAGTTTTTACAATGAGAATTAGACTACCTGTTTACTGATGTTATATTTAGATGTGTTGTAGTTTTAATAATAAGGTTTAAGAGACTATATGATTACCTATCACTTACAGAATTTTGTATATTCAGTATTGAAGCTGTTATATAAAAGCTGTTCCACATATAAATGATTATATGGTGTCAAATTTTCAGATGTGAATAACTGTTTTAATAACTGAGGATGATGATGTAACATCAAAACATGTAAAGTCGTCAACTTTTTGAAGGCCATAGATAAGCCTAAATAGAATGTTTTTAAATGTGTACCAGTTTAACGTTGAATATTATTTATGATTTTAGTATTGTTTTGTTTTAAATAGAGTGAATATAAAAAAAGAGGATTCCAAGAAGTTATTTCACCTAACATTTTCAATAGTAAACTGTGGGAGACCTCAGGCCACTGGCAACATTATTCTGTAAGTTATTAATGTCCTATTGTTTTACCACATTCATTTCCCTGTGGTACCAACCATTGCTTTTATGCATTTTAAGCTTAAAAAATATATGAAAATGATTCTGTCTGATATTTACTTGGTATATACAAATATATGTCTGTCATGCAGACTTCATTATTATTGTTATTTAGGGGAAAAAATTTTTTTTAAGTGAATGAAATTTACGTTTAGCTCCAGAATTCTATTATTATAATTCAGTATTTTCCTTTTTACTTCTTTAAGAATAATATCCTAGTGATATTATAATAGAATACAGTTCAATTATGCAATAAAATGAGATTTATTTACAAAAATGTCTCGTGTGCACAGAGCATGTCTTTCTAAACCAATATAAAACATTTTATATTGTTTAAAATTAAATCATGCGAGCAATATACACACAATCAGTAATGAATGGCATCTGTTTAAACCTATACATGTATATTATAGTCAAATGTAAATAATAGTTAAATCCATTATCATTGTACATTATCAAGCCCTTCCCCCCTTGTTCAAGTTTGTTTACTAAGGCCATTCTTTGAATTTATTAATTTTACATTGTTTTCTTGAGATTAAAATATATTCTTTAAATCTGTGATTTTTTTATGGTGTCTATTTATAAACTGCTGTTAGTGTCAAAAAAATTAGAATATATAATTAATTTCTATTTTGTAATGATAACAGTGAAATGAAATATTAACATTTATTAATAATGTTTTTTGTTAATTTTCACAGTTTTAATTACAGTATTGAATTCATTCAGAATGTTTTATATGCTATTAAGTTAAGGTATTTAAATTTCCAGGAAAACATGTTTTCATTTGAACTTGAGAAAGAAAAATATGCCTTGAAGCCAATGAATTGTCCAGGACATTGGTGTGTATTACTTTCTGATGATAATTTCAAATAACTTTTTGATTTCCCTGAGCATGTTCTCCTGCCTTTTTCATAAACTCAGTATTAAAAGTTACTTTAAAGATGTACATGACTAGTTATTCTAAATACTTTTCTAGTCTAAATGTTTTGACCATAAATTAAAAAGTTTGTATTAAAATATTAACACTAACCACTCATTTCATCAAGGTTTTCTAGATTGACATAATATTTATTTACATAATTAAGGGTAACAAATATTGAAATGTAGGTAATTTTTTGCATCATTGTATCATAGACATTAAGATTCTGATATTTTCGATAATGTATATTAGGAAAAACATATACTGTATGTTTTGTTTTACTTTACTGTGAATTTGCAACTTAAGCAGGCTGCAACTGCTGAAATATCTGGATTGTGCAACACTGTAAAATTTTGAAATTTACTCAAATACTAGAACAATAGCTATGGATTAGGGTTTCTGTTTTCTGTAGATGAAATGTCATTTCTTTTTTTCTTTATGGTGGATTTAATCAACATTCTTTCCCCCTTCTTTGACTATTTTTTATTTTCTAGCCAAAGGTTATTTCCATTTTTCTGTGTTATTTCCTATTTTAGAAAGTTAATTTAGAACACTGTGGAAACATTACAACATGATCCTATTTCTCCCATTTCTTTGGAACAGTGTTTCAATATATGCAGTCAATGGGAATTTGGCCACAAAGAGAATCTTCAAAAAAGAATACAAAAAAATGCAGAGTGAAAAGAAGTAAAAGCTATTGTTTACATTGATCCTAAAGATGGTGGTTCAGATGGTAATGTTGAAACTTAACACATTATCTAGAAAGAATGCCAACTTTATTGACATGAACATGCTTTTGGATGGATACCTGGTACTGTAGTGAAAAAAATAAGAAAACAATTACATGAAGATGCTTCAAAGCAAAATACCAAACACTCTCTGGGGCATCAAGGTGAACATTTTAAGAAAGGTCATTCAAGATCTTTCACAAATATTGTATCCAGCCACTGCAACTCAGTTGAAAAAAGTTTTTTTTTCAAGGAAAGTTAGTGTTATGTTAGAAAACAGCAACAAAGCTAAGTCTGGTAGAAAATATTATTAAATTTGAAGCTACTGCAAAGAAATGCTCCATTGAATAGCTATGTATCAGTCAACATCCCAAACAACTTTTTAAAATCTTGGGAGCCATTGCATAAGCTTTTCAATACCTGAGGAAGGATATCAAACTGGTCATTAGAACCTTCGGGGGCTCAGATGTAAGTAAAATGGTGCAACCAGCTATTCCACTGGCTGAAGGTATAATGGGAAAACGTTTTCTGAAGAACAAAGTCTTATCAGTCAATATTGCCATTGTTATTTATATAGCACTTTTCCAAATGCACTCACCCAAAAAGATGTATCAGTTGAACATAAGAAATTGTGAGCCAAACAGCTCTCTTTGAAATTGTGAACAAACTAAGATTAAGTAGCATCCAACCATGAAGAGCCATAGAATATGTAACTGGGATACTGGTCAATGATAAAACGAATGTTGTATTAAAGGTATTCTAAACAAAGTTGTTGTAGCACAATAAAAATATAATTTCTTGAGAAGAATTGCATATTGCCTAAATTTTTTAAAATAGATCAACAGTGACCATTTATAATTTGAATGTGGTCTTCACAAACCAAACAAGAATGAATATGGTTACAAACACTGATTTCTCAGGTTGCAAGTATTGTTTCAAACACGTTATCAAAATATGCATATGACAAATCAACCACAACACTTCTTGTTTATATTTGGACAAAAATTGTATTATTCATAGGACATAGATTAATAATAGTTGTTAATCGACAAACAATGATATCAAATTGCATGATGAAATTAAAGCAATATGCATATTGAAAAAAAGAAGACTTCTGATAACTGTTATTGTAATCAACTTCAATATGAATCCTAAGCTATATATTTCAGAGAATTCAGCAAAAAGCTAAGGGAAGAGAGGGGTATGTTGCCATGAAGAGATTACACAGTATTATTTCTGGAATGAAGAAGCTGAGAAAACTCTATACCACAACTTGTTCCTTCATTATGCCTTTAATAGGTAGCAAAAGGCAAAGTACCTCTGTATATTTTACCTCTTAGAATCTATCCTGATAGGTATCAAAACCTTGTGAGCCATTGCAGAAACTTTGCAATATCAAGGGGAGGATATCAAACTGGTCATGAAGACTTTTTTATGTTTGCTTCTAAGTAAAATGATGTAACCAGTTGTTCCACTGGCCAAAGATATGACTTGAAAACTGTAATATTTAGGAACTATTTATTCTAATGTATGAATCAGACTTTAAATTGTTTCTGTTTTATATAAATAGCTGATACTCTAATAAATATGTGCTTACACTGCAGCCAAGTAGAGTTCAGTACGCAAAAAACTGGCAAAGTTTTTTTCTCTCTCTCTTTCTGTAATGGGCTCATTGCCTACCACGGTAACTTTCAGCAGAATTGAAGAGTTTGAATCTTATGAGGAACGTTTAAAATGGTATTTCAAGGCCAATGGCATTGCTGAAGCCAAACATAAGACCGTGGTTTTTAGTTTTATTGTTGCCAAAATGTATGCATTATTGAAAAATTTGTTGTCTTCAATTAAATCGTACACTGACCTAACAGCTACATTAAAAGCTCATCTCACTCCTAAGCTGCTCATCATAGCTGAACGATTTAAATTTTACAGCTGTAATCAACTGTTACCTCTCTGTTCATTTGTTAATTTCCCATAAAAATTCTTTCCGAAGAACTTCAGCGATACAAGTCCTTTCTTAAGATAAAACTAGTTTATTCTTTCTCAATACAACTTTGCAATACACTTAATTTCCACAGTCACTTTAACTTAATCACACCCTATAATTCACAACAATTCACGCACTTTACTTACGACTTGATTCGATTATCTGTTTCCCTATCTCTCTGTCTGCTATCCAATTAATTATCTTGCTTTATTTGCCGCACTTATATACAAGAATGGAGGGTGTCTAGAATGCACTCGCCTCTTCATGAACCTTCTAGACATTTATCAAGTGTTACCAGTGTCACGTGACCTCCGCTGTCGTAACACAACTATAGGGAAAGTGTATTGCCATTTAGTTCTGAAGTGAGAAAATTATCAAAAGATTGTGAGTTTGGGACCTTTTTAAATGAAGCATTACAAGATATATTGTGTGTAGTCTTTTATCATAAGCTATTCAAAGGAAATTGTTGTCTGACAGGATTTGACTTTCAAGTGTGCTTCAGAAGTAGCTATTGCAATGGAAATGGCTGAGCACGATGCACGGGAGTTGAAGCAGCAAGGTGCTACAAACGTTTGCATAGAATTTGGCGAAAGAAACTACAGTACTCCAAGAGAATCCTCAGACGTCATAAAACACTGACTCAGAAGAAACAAAAACAGTGCATGATCCTGTGCAATAAAGGTGAAAATCAAAACAATGTGGGAAGTCGTATCCACACTGCACAAAACAAGGACATGATCCTTCGAAATGTTATTACAGGAACAGTAAGTGTTATTCTTGTGGAATGACAGGCCATATACAAGCTGCGTGTAAGTCTGAGGTCTTGAAAGTACGTATTTCAAGAGGATTCTGATACTGAGGAATTCATTTGGTTTCCATCAGATTTATTTGTCGAAATCAATGTCTATACCAAAACCAGTAACTGTGCCAATTGAAGTCGAAAATCATTCAATTCAGTTTAAAGTGGATACAGGCACGTCAGTGACGATTATTCTTGAAGATATCTACTGCCAACAATTGACAAACATTAAACTTCTTCCATGCCACATAGTTATTTGTACATATACAGAAGAGATACTTCTGCTGTTAGGCCAAGCTGATATGAACATTTGTTATAATGAACAATTATCACGCACCAATCATGATTGATGAGGTGCAAAATCAGCCAGCAGTTGTAGGGCATGATTTATTATAATGAATCAAACATTGTTCAAGGTGACAATTTTTTTTTTTTGATGAACAGATATAAGTGTTTACTCAATGGTGGCTCTAAGGACAATTAAAGAGCACATAGCAAAAAGCAAAAAATCTTCGTGAAATCCGATGCAATGGCAAAGTTTCATAAGCCTCGCTCACTACCATACTCACTGGAGTCACTTGTTGAAGATGAGTTGTTGCATCTGGAGAAATTTATGGTCATAAGTAAAGTGATGAATTCAGAATGGGCCACTCCAATTGTGTGCCAAAAATTCGGACAAAACTATTTGTGTTTGTGTTGACAACAAAATGACCATCAACCAGTGCTTAGATATGGATAAATACCCATTACCTAATCCAGATGATTTGTTTGCTGCCTTTGCTGGTGGAAAATTTTACACCAAGCTGGATATGAGCCAAGTTTATCAACAATTAGTCGTCAATAAAGATTCTCACCAATATTCAACTATCAACACACAGTTTAATCAATAACTGTTTGGTTTTGCCACTGCTCCAACAATTTTTCAGAATAAGACTGAGCAGATACTCCAGGGTCTCGAAGGCATCTTATGTTACCTTGACAATATTCTGGTTATGGGATCAACATGTGAGCAGTATCTACAATGTCTCAAGTCTGTTTTCAAATGCCTACTACACTATGGCATTCAACTTAAGCCTGGAAAATGTCAGATTATGCAATTCGATGTTGAATATCTGGGACGTGATCAACGCTGAAGGTCTACATCCAACCAGTGATAAAGTGAAAGCCGTTATCAATGCTCAAAACCAACATGTATAACAGAACTTAGGTCTTTTCTCAGAATGGTCCAATACTATACCAGATTTTTGCCAAATTTATCAAACCATTTACATTGTTTGAACAAACTTTTGCAAAAACAAAAACATTGAGTACGAACAGCAGAACGTAATAATGCACTTAAGTTTGTCAAGAAACAACTTGCATCAGCCCAAGTGTTAAAACATTTTGACATCAAATTTCCGACTGGTTATTTCACACATAATGCCCGATGGAAGCAAATGACCCATCACATTTGCATTACATTCTTTAAGTTCTAGTGAAAACAAATTATGCACAGCTGGAGAAAGAGGCTGTCTCATTAGTATACGGATGAAAGAAGTTTCACAAATGCCTATATGGGTGCCACTTTACGTTAGTTACCAATCATCAGTCATTGACCAAGTTACTGAGACCTAAGACTGGAATACCTCTGATAACTGCTGCCTGATTACAGAGGTACTCACTGATCCTGTCATCTCACTAGTGTAACATCAAGTATCAATATTCCGTAAACCACAGCAAAGCTGACTTTCTTTCATGACTCCCATGTGAAGAAGCTCTAACATAAGAGGAAATGAGTATTTATCAATTTTATAATGTAGGTGTCATCCAAGGGCATTAGATATGTTACAAATAAAGATACTATGCTATCAAAAGTGCTTGACTACACTCTGAATGGATGGCCACAACAAGACAACACTCCTGAGTTATATCCATGTTTCAATCAAAAGCTGGATTATCTGTAGAGCAAGGATGTGTTCTGTGGGGACTTTGGATTATTATTCCAACCAACCACCAAGAACGATTGTTACATGACTACCTGATGGACACCCAGGTATGTGTCAAATGAAGGCCTTAACGAGATGTTACTGTTGACGGCCTGGTCTGGATAAGGATATTGAGGACATTGTCCATGCATGTAGTGATTGTGCGTGTATACGAAAGATGCCAGCCTCAGTTCCTGTACACTACTGATCGTGGCCCATGAGGGTTTGGCAACATCCTTACGTTGGCTACGCAGAATTTGAGAAAAGGAATTTCCTTGTACTAGTGGATTCACAAACTAGAGAATTTTGGACAGAGTTTTTACCTATGTCTTCTACAACATCTGAAGCCACAATCACAAAACTACGTGTTTTATTTTCATCTTGCAGATTATCCTAGGAAATTGTGTGGGATAATCATCTGCAGTTCACTCCCGCAGAGTTTGCCACAATTCTACATGGTAATGGAATCCAACATAAATGCATTGCTCCTTATTTTCCATCCTCAAATGGTGTAGTGGAGAGAATGGTGCAAGTGTTGAAACAAGGATTGAAATCCTACTCGAATTTAAATGATCCGTCATTAGAGCACAAGTTAGCAAATATATTGTTTGCCTATCGTTGTACACCTCACACACACTGACAGATTGTTCTTAAAGCACAAATTGAGATTGGATTTAATTCAACCCAGTTTGGCTAAACACATCGACAACAAAGAGCAGACTGGAAGAGGACGAGGAAGCACTTTTGTACTTAGTCAAAGAGTTCTGGTGCATAATTATTGAGTTCATCAACAGAAGTGGAGCCCTGCAGTTATAGTTCAATGGCTAGGGCCATTAGGTTACATGGTGCGTGTAGGAGAAAATACCAGACATATTTATACGGATCAGATTGTCCCACATAATGGAGAAAGCTGTACTCCAGAATCACACAAATCTACACGTGATCATCCAAACTGCTTATTACAGCAGAGCCTAATGTAATTACACCCGCATTACCATCCCCTGTAAAACTGGAAGTTGTTTCAATCCAGACTTTTTCACCAATGTCTTCACCTGCTATCCAGATGGTTTCTGATACATCAACTGCCCTTGCAGTAACCCCAGAGAGACAATGTCATCCATTACAACAGAGAAGACCTCCAGATCAGTATCAAAACCAATAATGAAGAATATAAGACTTGATTAACATTTCTTTCATTTTTAAAAGAAGAGGAAAGATTTAATATTTGTTAATTAGGAACTATTTATTCTAATGTATAAATTTGACTGTAAATCGGTTCTGATGTGTACTCTACTCGGCTGCAGTGTGAGCACATTTTTATTAGAGTATCAGGTATTTATACAAAACAGAACCGATTTACAGTTGGATTCATGCATTAAAATAAATAGTTCCTAATTAACAAATATGTGTGTTTATATGTATATATAATGTACATTTTACAGCCTCATGTTTGATCATCGACCAAGATCTTGGCGTGAACTTCCCTTAAGAATGGCAGATTTTGGAGTTCTTCACAGAAACGAACTTTCTGGGGCCCTGTCTGGACTAACCAGAGTTCGTAGATTTCAGCAGGATGATGCCCACATATTCTGTGCTGTAGAGCAGGTGTGTAAAGAAGGAGAGATTGTAATTACTTCACATACAGTGTATGTATACATACAGTATATGCCTGAATATTTCTTCTTATAGATTACAGTTGGCATTTGTTTGATTCTTTGATTTTGATATATTATTCTTTAAAAGAATTATGAATGAAACCATGTAAAATGTTATTTGTGAAATAATTGTAGCCATTGCTATAGTATGTTGTGGTCCTATGTAATAGGACTTCTAAACCAAAATTTCGAAGTAAAACTTTATTTCAAAAAGTGGTTATAATAATTTAAAGTTATGCTTGCAATTACAAACCTGTACACATATATTTATCAGCACATAAACTGTTTTAACTTAGTTATTCTAACAACTTAGGTAAAGTTTTATTATTCACTGACACTTTTTATGATGTTTATTAAACTTTAAGTTGTTTTCTTTTTCTCTTCCATCAGATTGCCCAAGAAATTGATGGAGCTCTGTCCTTTCTTCAAGATGTTTATACTGTGTTTGGATTCACTTTCCAGCTGAAACTTGCAACTAGGCCAGACGATTACCTTGGAGACATAGAGATGTGGAACCAAGCTGAAAAGGTTAATTATTAATTTATCTTTAAATAACAAAGAAACTGCAATGGTGACATCTGATGTAAAACAATCTTTAACATTAAGATAAAAAATAAGGTAACTGTTATTCAGGTCTTTCCTCTTTTACTATTACAAAATATGTCTTATAATTAATCATTGGTCAGATGTTAAAAATCAAGGTTAGCCAAACACACCATCAAATTCATCAGTAGGTTAAAACTTGTACATTTACCATTGTGGTCTACATTCCTTTATTATTCCAAATTATTAAGAATGGAAATACCCTCATTTTTATCCATATCTCTGTTGGTATGACTGGGCATTATAATGTTTGTTTGATATGTAAATTTCTTACAGCAACTCCAAGACAGTCTTGAGAATTTTGGTCAACAGTGGACCCTGAATCCTGGAGATGGAGCTTTCTATGGTCCAAAGGTACATTAATATTAGCCTTATGTTGGTTTAAAGATGTTTTAACTTACATGATTTGTAGTTATATAACTATTTTTTTATATATTTTGCAACATTTTTTATAGTACACTGTACAGTGTTTTTATAACCTTTGAGAACATGATTGACTTTTCTGTACTACCTCATTATTTTTAAATGGAAATTAGTGATTGTTTCATATTTTAATTATTCCAATAGTAGAACTATTATTTTAACAACTTTTTTCTAGTTCATGTAGAGTTTCTTTTAAATCAAATAAACCATTCACAGTGATACTAATGTGTGGATCACAGTTTCAGTTAGTTTTCTGTTCAAAGTCGTTTGCCTTAGATGACAATCAAACATCCAATTTACAAAAGAGGTTTCAATAACTAGGATCACATGTATGGATTTCAGCAAGAATCTAATAGCAATAATTAGCCAGCAATTGAAAAAGCTTGGATTGTTCTGCACTGCTCTAAAAACAATAAATATTTAGTTTGTGTGTGTGTGTGTGTGTGTTAAGAATCTTTGAAGGTGAAATATAAAATATAACTTATGCATTAAGCCTTTACATCACATACTATATTTTCAATTTTACCTTTAGTATAAAGAAATCTATAACATAATCATTAAACAGTTGGTCCACTGTATAATACTGAATGATAAATTTGGTGTAATGCCATAATATTATTCACATATCTAACTTAATTTAGGTTGCTATGTGGTGAGTTAAAAAGGATGTTAAATTACATAGTTGGTTTACAAAAGCTGAGCATGATGATGTTCAATTTCAAGAAGATTATACCTTGTGTTTTGTTGATAAAAAAACTTCATTGCAGAGTAGTTTGAGAAAGAATGTGTCTCAAATCCCAAACAAAGTACCCTGAATACCTTCATATCCCAGTTTTTCTGCGGGAATTTAGTTTTTATTAGGTTTTTGCCACTCTTACCTAGTGAATAAAACTTCTCATTTGCATTTCAATGCATTTTCAAAATCTGGTGATGTCTTTATCAAAAACTTGTTTCAGTTTGGAGAAAATAGTTTGAGTTGGAATTTAAACCTATTTTAAGTACATTCACTTTTTTTTTCTTACATCATGCTGACTTTTATAAGTTTCTGCTCTCCTCTGAAACCTTGGAGGATTTAACACCAAGCAAGTCCCTCGTTTTCACATGATATTGTTTTATCCTTTTGGAATGACTGCATGGGATTTGTTTTACAGTTTCCCACATTGGTCTCAAGATATTTCTCATCCTTATTACTGGATGTTATTTCAGTGCCATGTCCTTTCTCTTAGCCTTCTTCATAAAGACTGTCATTTAAATAAAATTTCTTAATTAGTTGCTGCATAAAATTAAATATAATAATAACAATAACCATAATTTCTGGATAGTAAATGAATAATGATGAAATTGTGTTACATAATGTGAAAAATTTGTTATAGAAAGTTAGTTACTGAAGTTCTAACATATGATTTTACTATTTTGCACATTAAATGATCTTGTTCATGTTTTAAAAATTGTAGTTGATAAACTTGTATTTCACTGCTTAAAGTGAGTAATTAATGATTTGATAAGGTTTATAATAACCTTCTTTAAGAATTAAGTTTATAAGCAAGTTATGGGAATTCCAAAGGGAGCTAATTACAAAGTTATATCTTTATTTTTATGAAAACATCTTTATGGAAAAATGTCTCTAGTTTTGATGCTATGAGACTGGGTTTACTTTTGTGTGTGCAATATTTACTTTAAGTTATTTGGTGAATGAAAAAAAAATAGGTTTTGCAATTTTTATTAAACTCCAAGCAGCATAATGTAGACTTGTCTCTGATAAAGGACGTTGAATTTCTATTTTGACATTTTGATGGCATCGCCACATTATATTAGCTGTACTGGACAATGTTTTTTAAAAAAATAATAATCATCCCTTATATACCTACGTGAACCTCAAAGGAAGATTCAGAATATGAAAATTTCAACTTTTGATCAGTGATGACTGATACGTAAATTAAAATAAGTCGCATGTATTAAGGTTGCACAACTTTGTATTTAGAATAGACATTTTGAACAAGTTATAAATAATCTACTGAACTTTCATTTGTAGTTATGTGTTGCATTTAATTAAACATGTATATTACTAGAATCACGGACAAAATGAGAGCCAACAATTTGCCTATTTTGATGCTTTTTGAACATTTTGTACTACAACTGATTTATTTAATAAGCATGACAAATTAAAACTACAGAATAAATGAGATGTTCTAATAACTCTGCACGCTACTGTTAATGTGAGATGTAGGCTTTATCACAAACATGTACTTCCTTGTAACAGGTGAGAAATTGAAGATAAATATAGTAGACTGTATATCCACTTCATTTTGTATGTCTTACTTCCACAGAAACATGAAAATCCAAGATGCATCTCACATTCTCCTACACCATTATTTGTATCTTGATGTTGCTATTTGTATTGTCCTTCTTGCTGAATTTCTTTAGGCCTCTTTATGTATATGTAAAGATATTGCTAGGTGACAATTATAACAATAATAGAGTAAGTAGCATTTATAGTTTGTATTCACTCTTGACTGGCCACATTTTGGCATGAGGATGCAGGTTTAAGAATGTAATAACCAATTATGTTTATACTGAGCTTAAACTTCATGCTGTAATAAAATTGGAAGATGAGATTTTCAATAAAAAGGTTTGACATAATGTTTGTTTATGAAAAACTGACAAATTATTCACAATCATCAGTTTTGTACAGTATTGTATCGTTTATTAAATTCTCTTACGCAGTGTATTTAAGTCTGTTTAACATTTTCTAATTAGTTAAAATAAGTTAATCAGGATGTGTAATAAAATCTTGTAGTTAAGTTTCATCATTTGTACTGTCACTTATACTTAGATCAGTGCTTATATTACAAAATGATTTAGCAGTAAATTTTTAACATACTTTGAATGGCATCGTATGTAAATAACAAAAATGGTACAAATAAATTGAAGAATAACAAATAGTGCATATAATCCCCATTATAGTTTTAATGATCAAACATTGTTCAATAATGAATGTTTTCATAATGTATACCATAGATTATCCTGAATTACAAAATTAATTTTTGCCATGAGTTAAAAGTCAGGATTCAGTTTTAATAGTTGTTATATAGTAAAAAATTAAAGTTGTAATACTTTCTTCCAAACAAAACTTCAGACTTGTTCTGAAAGAAAACTAACACTATGGCACTCCATTTTGTTTCTGTTTTTTAAGATTGACATTACCATCATGGATGCCCTAAAAAGACCTCATCAGTGTGCTACCATTCAGTTAGATTTTCAGCTGCCTTTTAGATTTAACCTTTCCTATATTAGGTGAGTGTTTCTCCCACATAAATGATGAATAAGCTGACATTTTATTATAATTTGTACTTTTCCTAACCTTGTAAAACCTCAGTGCATCTTTCAGTAACTTCCAAAACATTCTTGTAAGAAAAATGTGCCTTGGTGTGCTCTTTTTTCTTTCCTTGCAGAGTTATAGACAAAAAGTAATTACCTTTCCCTTGTGGATTATTTTAATGAAAAATAACAAAGTAAATGCATTATTCATGATGTTTTTCTGTCATTCAAACATTAATATAATTTTTTGTCTCTGTGTATTCTCTTTTCTTTACAGTGAAAGTGGAGAGAAGAAGAGACCAGTAATCATTCATCGAGCAATCCTTGGTTCTGTGGAAAGAATGTTTGCAATCTTGACAGAAAGTTTTGGTGGAAAATGGTAAGGACATGCAGTGACACTCACTAATATTATAAGATGATTAAATTTTGAGTTCCAAATAAATAAAAACTGTTCTTTAAACCTATTTTCTGGTGGTTTATATATATATATATATATATATTTGAAAGTTTAATGTAATATGTCCATGAATCTTCTCACAACTTGGTTCTTCCTCATCTTTATTGTTGAATGTAATTTCAGTACACAGTACATGGTGTGAACAGTGTTTCATACTGCAAGTAGAATTATAAACTTTGACGTTTCATATTTTATTGATCAGATGTGTTTGGAACCAAATGTGTACTGGTAAATCATGGAACCTCTGTATTACAGGGGACAAAATATTGAATTTGATTAGCAACTAGCAAATATTGCTTAGCATCTTTTTAACATTTATCATTTTAACACATTATGGCAACTAAATCCAGCACTAAAAGTCTTAACTCTTTGTAAAGACATCCACTAGTGAAAAAGAAGTAAATGGTATGTTTTTATTTTAATAACACTTTTATTCAGCTTCAAACATTAACATTTAATTGTATCATACATGGCATTTCATGAACAAAATAATTACAGAGCTATCAAACAGAAAATCAAACCCCTTGTGCCACATCCACCTGTCTCATCCTCTCTTTAAGAGTGTGTCAATATTTCTCTCTTATGTTTAATACTGTATTCTTTTTAACCAATAGAAAGCTAATGTTTTCATCTGTCAAGTTATATCACGTTGTTTTCTGTAAGAAAAATATTAATTTATCTTTCAATACAAGCTTCATTCCCATGTGAAACACATCAACTAGCTTGGATGAATTTGTAATGGCTCTTGTCCCATAGTTAGAAAGCCAGAAAAATTGTGATAATTATGAGACATTGTCTGCTTTTTGCATGTTATTATTCTGTATCCTTTGGCACATGATTAAATTGAATAAAAATTATTTAGTTCATTACTGCTATTAGTATAAACAAAGGTCATTGACATAAAAAAATAAGGCACTGGTAAGTACTTTATTTCTTGTTATTCATGTGTATTCTTTATTATTATAAAAGTAACTAAACTGTAAAAATAGGAAACTCTAGGTTAGTTAAGGTTAAGTTAGGTAAAATAAATACATAAAAAAAAGTTTTCATGAGGCACATATGTGAGCAGCTTGGAGTAGCTCTTGAGTAATGTAATTCTATAGTGTAATGTGAGCCACATATTCCACAAGTGATTTACAACTTATATTATAATGTCGTGAATAGTACTAGTAGTTATACTGTTGTAAGTTTAAAGCTACTTAGGATAAACAAATGTAGTTTCATCTTTCAATTTGAAGTAGTTCTAGAAAGAAAAAAAAGACAATTTAGATTCATTTCAATTTCTTTTCTCTCTTTTTTTTTTTGGTGTTTACAAGGTTGGTCAATTTGACCAACCTTGTATAGAGTTAACATAGAGAAAATAACAGGTAAAATACAAGTGTTTACTGAAAAAAAAGAAAGTTTGAAATGTACTTAGAGTGTTTTAGAGATGACATTTGAGATTTTAGAGTTATTTTGCACTCGGTCTGGTTAAAAAAAAAGTTATGTTCACAGACAAATTTTTAGTAGAAATTCTTCATTAAAAAATATATTTTTTGTGTACAAATGACTTGTAATATTTACTAAAAGTCTGCCAAGTTTTGTGAGTACACATACAGTATTAAAACTATATAGTATATACAACTAAAAATGGTTACATAGTCAGTCCTTGGGACATTGACCAATTCGTTCACTGTGAGATCAGACTAATTTCCTGTGTAGAAATTAATCATTTTCTCTGTATTATTTAAAAAGTTTACCTTAATATTTTAAGACTGAGAAGACACAATACAAAAATGTTTATAGTAAACTTTATTGGACATAAAAAGACTATCATTGAATGTCTTCTCAGTACTTTACAGAAGAAACTGTAAATGTTAAGCACAGACTTATTTGGCTTTGTACAATATATGAAGAAGCTTCATCATGTTACAGCTGTGTAATTTCCTGACTGTTTAATTAATATTAAATTCTGAAGAAAGAAAGATTATATGCAGATTATAACTAAAAATCTATCTGGTAATTAAATATATTGTTTTTACTTATAAAGCTTAGAATGGATTGTTTTATCAGTTGGATTAGTTGTATTTTTGGATGTGTAGGTAGAAATAAGAAACATTTTGTGTTTTATTCTACATAGGCCATTTTGGCTTTCTCCACGTCAGGCCATTGTTGTTCCAGTAGGGCCTATGTTTGATTATTATGCTCAGCAGGTAAGAATGACTTAGAGTTTATAAAATTAAAAGTAACAGTAGCTTAGTATAGTTTTAAATTACTCACACTGTTTCTGTATTAAATATGCATCTGCATATTTAAGTTGGATTTGAATTTTGTTGGTATTAGGGAAGACTGAAATCATTTTCCAGAATCAATGAGATTTTCAAAACGAAATTTAATAAATTGTTAATGTTGCATAAAAGATAAATATGTTGGTACTTTATATACAATTTTTAAGCAGTGTGAAATACACAAAATCAAATTTCAGTGTTAATCTAGTGATCATAGTGTTTTCAACAGAAAAATATTGTGATTTTGGAATAAGTAAAGTCAAACTATACTGCTGACATTTTAACCTAGAAAAAGCTTACTTTGCTGCGTGATAGGTATAAAGGCTAGAACTTCAAATTTAAAGTAATTCTAATTATTTATTTAACAGTAAAAAAAATTTGGCTATTAATATATAATTACCAAAAATGTTACCATATACACAGTTGATTTTCGTAAAATTTCTGGACATGTTCTTTTTGCTTGTAGACTAAAAGGTTTTCTAGAAATCTGAGAAGTAGTTGAATTTAAAGTATTGTATCCTGAGAAAGTTAATAATAAATTTAAATAAAATATTTAAATTTGAAATATCCTGAGGAACTTAAACTTTTAGCTTCACAGTTTAAAATTATCCGTGTAAGACATTAGTATGATGACCTTCTACTTTCATTAGATATTAGATATATATTGAAAATAACTTAATAGTTACCTTAGTTTTAAAAATACCTAGTATGTTTCCACATTTCTCTATACTTTCCTAGTACTGATTAATTTGATATTAATGGTTGAACTTTATCAGTTTCTGACTGTAGTTGGAATTGTAATGTTAAAATGGATAATCAATAAAATAAAGTTGCAGCTTTATTTATCCAGTTTCTGGCCAGTAATTGTTATTGCGTTATCCCTCTTATTTTCTACCTTAAATGTTTGATAGGTGCGAGATGAGGTCTATAATGGAGGATTTCTGTGTGAAGTAGACCTTGATCAGGGAACTACAATGAACAAAAAGATAAGAACTGCTCAGTTAGCTCAGTATAACTTCATATTTGGTAAGTAAAACTTATTCTCACTGTCTCAGTTTTAATGAGTAGCAGTAGTTTTATTGGGCCATCTGCTTGGTGAAGGGGTGGGAGGTCGTCTGAAGATGATTGCATATACATCAAAGCATTGCTTTTTTATTATTTCACTAAGTTCAGTGAAACACTTGTTTTGAAAGCATACAGTTCTTTCATCAAATTTGATTAACAGTTATTTGCTAATTAAGTATGCTTATGGTTTAAAGATTGGCCATGATGCTTTGTAACTGACAAACAAATTAAATTTTGTCAGTTTGATGCAGCTGTGTTACATTGATAGATTACTCAAATTAGTTAGTTTCACATATTTAGCTATGGAGCTTATGTTAACTTTTTTTTCAGTTCTCTAGGTGCACAGAAACTGTTTGTTGATTTACCTATTGATTGCAATAAATTTTGGTTCTCAAAAATAAAACCAAAGAGGTACTTTTACAAAGAGAATGAAAAATATTATAAATGAATCATAATACATGTATATCTATTCAGGTTACAAAACAAACACTGTTCAGTTTGCCTTGTTCTAGTGTTCTAATGAAACAATGATGAACAGAACTAGAAAAACACTATTCCACACAACAGCATTATTGTTATTTTGTTTTTGAAAGTTATTCATTTTCATACTTTTGTTGACAATTGCAGAAATAATAAAAATCCTTCACTGCAATTGTCAACAAAAGTATTTGTCCACTTGACAAACTACATCAGTAAATACCTTATTGGGAATGCATAGTCCTATGTTGCACGTGTTTAAAAATATTTAGAAATGAATTCATACCCAAAACATCAGTTTTCTATGTAGTTCCACAATCAAGTATACAGAAATTACAAATATTGGATCGGCTGTTTCAGATTTTAATAACACACTACCTTGTGTAATTATAGAGTCCCACTTGTAAGCATTATAATTTTGATACAGACTGATACTTTTCACATGTATCTAAGCACTAATTTAGTCTTGTTTGTTTGAACAGTGGTTGGGGAACGAGAAAAGATGTCGGGAACAGTGAATGTACGGACCAGAGATAACAGAGTTCATGGAGAGTACTCTGTAATAGAAGTCATGGAGAGGTTCCAGAAATTAAGGGATCAGAAAGTCATAAATTCAGAAGATGAATTTCAAAGTTAAAAACTATATAAAAATGTAATTATTATGATTTAACACTAAAGACTACTAGCCATACAAGATTCTTGTATATTATATCAACACCAATCTTGTTGTTTAATCATTGCCTCAAAACTAACGATAAACTATGAAGGTGTGTAAAATATTGAACAATAATGTTTCTGCTTTGTTGCTGATAATTGAATTTTAAAATAGGCTGCTAATAAAATTTCCTCATTTTCTTCTTAAGTGTTGATAATACAGTTAGCCAATTATTATTTCTTACTTCAGATATTACTACACTAGTTTATTTAGTGACTATTTTCAAAGATATTAAAAATCAACTTGATTGGATGGAATAGTTAATATTTTTATTGTTAACCTTTAGACTCATTTTTTAGTACAATTAAATAAAAATAATCCACTTTTAATAAATAAAACCTACTTCAACAATTTTAATAATGTCAGCTAACAAAAACTCCATATTATTTCAACAAAATTAAAGTGATGATGACTGTGCTTCTTCCAAAAGTTTATCAATGTCAGCTTTAAATGTTTCACTTCCAAAGAGCTCTGTAAAATAAAAATATTTTTTATAAACCATAAAAATTGTTATTTAAAAGAGTATTGATTTTAATGAAGTGTAATCCATACCAATGAAAATAAGATGTAAAACTCCTAAACATTAAAATATAAGATCATACAGAACTGTTCAAAATCTTTTAATCAACAGCTTAGTGTGTGTGAAAATGATGGACTACTTAATTTTTAATACTTTCAAGAGTGTTAGTAGTAAAGTATATACCTGCTGCAAACTGTGGAATGTTGGATGGTTCTTTCTGGAACACCTCTCTGAAATTAAAAAAATTAATATAATAAATGC
>NW_013668150.1:104034-115566 GCF_000517525.1 Limulus polyphemus
AAAATTAAAAAAATTAATATAATAAATGCAGTAACTTGTTCAACATCATTACAAAAAACTGACTGTTATTCTTCTACGATGAAAAAAAAAATGCATGAGAGACTTGATCATAACTCAACTTATATGTGCTCATTTTTTTGAAGTGAAAAAATCTGTTTATGACAACAACAAATCTTTGTATTGAACTCTTCCATCAATGGTTATTAGCCAAACATGAGAAACACTTACCTGACTGATCTTACATTTAATAAGATGTTAGTATTAGGCCTATTATATTCTTTAATACCACATATTGTGGATACAACATGGTTGAAATAATGTTATAAATTATTCTTATTCTTGAAAAATCTCTAAAGAACTGAATTAATAATGTAACATTAAAAAATATATTAGGACTGGTACTAATGTCTTATGACAAGTATAATTACAGCTTAGAAAAGGCATTCACAGACAATATCTTACATTTTTTTAAGCACTGCAACTGTCTAATTTTATCAGCAGGGATGAACATAGCAACTACACTTCTTGTAACACCACTACATCAAAGACTTTTTTAATTAATTACATCTCCAGTTTGTTACAAAAAAATTAAATTTTATTTACTGATCTCGTACTTCAGGTGTTTCTCCTTATGTGAAATAATTGCTGGATAAATTTAAAATCACAACTCATTTAAATTGTAACTTTTACCATGAATAGGTTTTTGAAAGCTGTCTACAATGTTTTTCTTTGAAGGATTTTGTAAACAGTTGTTGGATCATGTTCTCAGACTGGTGATCTTGGAAACATTTCTCAGCAATCTTCCATTAGCCTTTATTGGGTCTAGTGTCCAATAGATTGGCTTGTATGTTGGATGTGTTGAGAGTGGTCCTTTGTGAGATCTGCTGCATGAACCAATAAAGTCCATGGTGTACTGAGGTCTAGTCCTTACTTGATCTCTGGATTTTTATTTGATGTCCCTCTTCTTTCTTTTTTGACTGCCACTTTGCAGTTTTCCCTATTTTTTTAAGTGAATGGTGGCAATGGTGTATTATATTACAGCAGAGCTATTGTACGAGTGTAACTGCATCTTTATGGTCTTTTAAAACCATTTTCAATCCCTACTGCTTCATTTAGATATATGGATTACAATGTCAACCAAAGTAGGGATTGAAAATCATTTTCAAATCTATCCAACTAGTATCACTTTACTTGTTTGTGTACTTTCTATTGCAACATTTATTTTATATTGGATACTTCTTATAGCAATTCTAGGAATAACCGGCAATCCCTACCTTTTGATAAAATTAATTTTCTTTTTCCTATTAATCAAACAATTTATGAACAAAATATTTTAAATTCAAATATATCAAGCATTTTGTCATTAAATTTAATACAGAAATGTAACTATCCAAATAATATGAATCATTTTGTAATAAATATAAAAGTACATTTTTAAAAGTTATTAAAAGTGTTTTCTTGTATGCCTGATTACTTGACAAAAAATATCTCGTTTGTTTGTTTCATTCTTATCACGCATTTAACTCTCTTATTGAGCTTTTTATTTTAGTTTGCTCTTGTCTTTTCACACACACATATTGATCAATTTTCAAATAGAACCAACATGGATTTCTATAACAATGGACAAATTTGTAAAAACTTTTCTTTAATTCAATAAGCCTTTTATTGATGATGCACAGAAGAAAGTTCATGTTTAAAAAGCCTTCCCCTCCCCCCCTTTTTTTATTAATATATTTTTATCAGTTTTAATGTATGGGATAGAATTTTTACATTTTATCAAATAGGCACTACTCAAACAGTAAAATAAATCTTGTTTAAACAAATTGCATGGAATTGGTCCATAGGAGTAAACCCTTATTGGACAAGTAATGTTGACTAATTCCAAATTTACTAAATGTATCTACATGAAAAGTGTCAAGCTTTTAGTATAATGTACAAATCAGATGTGTGACAAATGTATTTATACCTGAGAATGTCTATGAATTGACAATGTCAGTCTGACTCTGACAAGCGGAGTGCATGATGATGATCATATGAAGAATAAAAATATTTTTTATCAATTGTACAATTTGTGTATTGCATTTGTGTAACCTCTAGAACCCTCAAAATACATATTTACAGTTTTTATCAGTATACTTCATTGGTATTTATTCTCCTCAATCATAAACTGTCACTAAATCAGCAATCTAAGGTAAAAGTAATAGTTCATATCTCTAGAATCAAATACATAATAACATGCTGAATGGCACCTTCTAAAATGTCATGGCATGTGCACTTTAACCTCCAAACCATACACAAAAGGCTAAGCAATAAAATAAAAAATATTTCAACTCCTTTCTCTATTGATAGACATCACTAAGTTAGATAAGGAATGTGAACTTTGAGGGCTTAATTACCATTCATTACATCTTTAAAGGAGGTATATCTGCAAGAAATAAACACCAAAAATGAAAAATCCTAGTCATCATGTTGTTCCAGGAAAAGAATGCTGAAATATAGCAAATACTAATGAAAACCAGTATATGAGAAATGTGTCTTCCCTACTACTTTTAAAAAGTGCTTTAAAAACAAATCTGGTAAGTTACTGAAAATTTCATGAGAGCCTGTAGATCCTGTGATTTGATATTTTCTAGATATTTGTTTGTAAATTTGCTCTGACTACTTATGACTTTGTCCATGTAAAGGCCCCATTACTTCATGGCCAAACACCTGCTAAGAAAAATGGCTAAGTGTAAGGTTCTTTTTCTAGCATTAAGCACAATAAGGAGTTACAATTTAACTATGTTCCAAAACCAATGTCAAAGATCCAAAGAAAAATCCACAGGAAACTGAAATATCAAATAAGTGGCTACATAACTTAGGAATGAGAAGAAATTATACACACCATTAAGATATTTAATGTTGGTAAAAACTGTTGTGATTGTTTAAGAATACAAAACTTTATATAAGGGGCAGTGCCACGATTTTTTGAACATTTGCCCTCCACCAGGTCAAGATAGAGGAAGACAACTAGATACAAGGAGAAATAAGGTATTGTTACGACAGAAGAAGTCGTGTGACACTGTTGACACATGATGAAATTTCACGAATCATCGGGGAGGCCCGAGTGCATTCAAGACACCCCCTTTGTTAGTATATAAGCCTGGCAGAGAAGCCAGCAATAGATAGATAATTAAAGAAGCAAACAGTAGTGACGGTAAGTAAAGTGTGTGAATCACTGTGATTTGTAGCGTATATTATAAAAATTGTTAAGTTTAAAGTGACCAGAAATGTATTGACTGTGGAATTACTGTGTACTAAAAGTTTGTATCGAGGAAGAACAAACTGGTTTAATCAAGAAAGGACTTCTATCGCTGAAGATCCTCGGAAATAGTTTCTACCAGAAATTATCAAACAAGCAGATACGTAACAGTATTTTAAGACTATTATTATCATAAAATCATCTGAATGCATGCATACAACTGCTCTATTCTATAGGCCTACAAATGAACATAACTTTTATTCCAGTGACCAATGGTGAAAGTAAAAAATATGCAAGATTATTGTATTGTAATGCTGCCTGACAGTATTCAGCTAAAATATCGACTTTGCTTCCTCTATATTTTGTAGACAACAATACTTTTCCTTGCTTCTGAACTCATACATGGAGGAATGGGTGTCTAAGCTATCAACATTTGTATGTCACAAGCTGGAGTGCAACATAATGTGTGGTGTTACCATCAAAACACAAAACTAAATAGTCACACATCTATTACCTAATCTTATGGTTATTACATAATTATATTCATTAATCAACAAATATAACTAAACATACATCATACTTTTACATACAGTAAAATTATGTTAGAAGCAAAATTCCCCTTTAATAACCTTTGTTTTTTTAGCATGTGACTTGTTTCGAACTGAGTTTGAATATGCTTCTGCTATTGTAGTTGACTTCTAGGATTAAAGGGGTAAGTGTGGTAGATTCTGGTTGAACTTATGTCTTATCATGGTTTCTTGACAATGAAAGAAAAATTTAGCCACATCTATCTACAGAAAACCAACCAGTATAGAACAATATTGTAACTACAGATGAAACTACTCAAACAGGTTAAGAAGAAAGCATTACAAGATGCCTACACACCAGACCTAAGAATATTTACAATGAAGACACCCTACCACAGGAAACACAGCAACTAAAGAACATTTTTTACAAAAAAAGTCACTCATCCAAAGTTACCACAGAAAAAATGGTGATCTTGAAGAATACAACAGAAATTCACTCAGCATCCCCCACAAGTCAGCTACAGAATCAGAAGCATATAAAAAAGCTTCTGGATTCAAATTTGGTTCAGAACAAGTCATACACTATAGACTTATTAACAAAAGTAAGTTGGTTACAAAATCCTGTGAAATTGTGGATACACACACATTGGAGAAACAAGCAAGACATCTAGGATAGAAAATAAAGACACAGTCAAACCCATGAAGACAAGTGGCTCCACCATAGCAGAATACACCACCACCAATAACCACTTCATAGATTGAGAAAACCGCATATTGATACACCAAGAAAAAACTGGAGAATCTGAAAAATTATGATCATTACATACAAGAACCAAAAACCCAGCCATCAAGGACATCAATAACTATGGACCTCGTTGCTTCATCCACCCAAAAGCTCATGCATAAGACCATACTTAAAAACCAATCAGAACAAGACCATACTTAAAAACCAATCAGAACACATACAGTATACATGACAATACATCTCACATCTGTAAATACTCAACAACATGCTACCCACACAAGATCTAATGAAGGAAAAAGCTCACCGGTATCTTGGCAACAAGTCTGTGAAAATGTACCAGAACATGTTTACTAAGTTTATTACTCACATTTGTTTTACAGAATCACCAAGAACAACCTCAAAATTTAAGTTGTGTACCAATTTTACAAATATCTTCTAAAGCATTTTATCATATCATGGCTACAAGTAATCCCCAAAAAACTTGAAGATTTTGTTTTAACTCATTCAAGAATGTTCAATCTAATACTATTCCCTTACTCACTTGAGAAACCTTGAGATGATTAATCGTACTTCTGGGTGGTCTCGCAGGTATTTCTCATTTTCAATCTTCTTTTGAATCTATAGATATTTTTATATAACTTATCTACAGTTCTCCATAAGCACACATACTTCATAATGCCACAGACCAGTAGAGAACAGGTTTGTCCTTATGTACATGATAAAGTAATAAGTATTTTGCATTTGTTTCTTAAAAACTTAAACTTTAAAGAGATTTAGTTCACTAAATTTTTTTTTGTACTGTTCCACTATAAAAAAATTTGACTATTCATTGCAAGAAAATATCAATCGTATGGTAAGTTATTTACAAAGGGTTGTATTTTACATTACAATAAATAATTTAATAGTTTCTTAAGCTACCACCTATAAAACAGTAATTTTGAAAAAAACATTTACTAATTAAACCAAACACAAGGTGAGAGAGCCATTTCAAGATCACTCAATACCTCAAATTATATTTATTCTTTATATATTTATCCAAAAACACTTTAAAAAAGTACTTCTCATTCTACATTTTCATTCTAACTTTTATATAATATTCATACAAACAATTTTGTATAAGTAGCCAATCCTTTTTATTCCTCCACAAATCAATAATTTACAGATAAGTAATCCTTACATACAAATGGGGATCCAAAGTTTGTATTTATTCAATTTTCATGTTTAAATTTTCAGCCACCATTCAGACCTCCAATAGTCACTTTTTCTAAACCCAAAGCAAGTTTAAACACTTGAATCATGTCACCTGGGCATTTTAACATTCCATAAAAAACAAATCAAATTAGTTAACCCTCTTTTGGAACCTGATTTTTTTTAATGAATTATTCTATGTATAGTAGTGGATTACTTCATTCTTGTTTTTTGCAGCATGTCAGTATCCTTCCTAGAATGAGGATACAAAATCAACACATAGTAAAGTAACAATGGGCTCCTTAAATTTTGAAATAAGATACAAATAGATTTTAATCTTAAAATCATAGTTTCTTTAAGTAGATTCCACAACTCTGTGGCATGTACATTAGCTCTTTTCACCATAGCCAAAAGTTTCAGCCTTATATTAATAATCATCCTTTCCTTTCTTCATAACACCAGTATTCTTCTCATGCAATGACCAAATCTGTTTCTAAATTCCTATAGCTAGCCAAAAAACAATAACACTACATTCTTGTTCACTCACAAACAAAGGATTACATGCAAGCAACTTAGAAGCTCTTGAGATAATAATGAACAACAAAGGTCTCGAAACAGACCCTAAACATCATTTTCCATAATACATATTTGGCTACCTTCATACAAAAGAAATTCAATAACCCTATTAAAGACATTGATGGGTCATTAAAAATAAATTTATAAAAAACATGTTTGTTTGTTTTTGTAAACCAACAACCTCCAGTGTATTTCTCTAAATGATATTTGACAATAAATTTTAACATAAATCTCAAAGTGTTAGCACTTCAATGTTCCAGGTCTTTCCTAGATTTTTTAACAAATTAAAAAATACACAGCAAAATTTCAGTCTTCAAGAATTATCCTACAGGTAGTTTCTTATCTCAGCACACTTGTTTGTTTTATTTTCCAGCATGTCAGTGTCCTTCCTATAATCAAGATACAACTTCTCCTCATTACCCACAGAATTTCAGCCTTACTCACATTAGATATTACCTCTCCCATCAGTTATCTTAATGCTAAAGGCCAAAACATTATGTCTAGTTCTATTTGTAGTTATAAATGGTATGATCAGGAGGCCTTAAAAAAATGTCAACAAACAACCTTTTCATTCATCTTTCAGGCACCTCAACATAAAATTATATTCATTTATTTTAACCCTTATAAAAATTCAGCTTATATGTGGAAACATTTATTTTCACTGTCTTGTGGAAGGTTTTATATCCTACAGCTAGATATTGATATTTTTTGTTTCATTTGGGCAATTGATTTAAATGTTTTTAGTGTCTACATTAATTGTTTTAAATGATGATTACACAGCAAAATGTAATTCCTTGAAAAATAATATCAACAAAACATAATAAACAACAATTTAAAAAAAAAAAAATCATATCTTTATTTTAAGAAATAATCTATTTCCTTCTTAAAACTCCTATAATCTGGTAGAAAAAACTATTGTAATTTAAATCTGCCTGTCTTTTTCAAATCTTATATTCATGTTCTCTCATACTACTGCTTTCAAAGTACAGAACAAGGAAAAAACAAGAGACCTTTATTTATCCACACCTCAAATAATCTTGTAAACTACAATAAGATCAGCTCTTTCCCATTAAGATAATCCTTCCATTCACAGTATTATCCTAGTAGCCTTCCTTCGAAAAGGAGACATTTTCTTTTGACAAAAAGGGTAAAAGACAATCTTATTGAAGTTTACAAGATTTTAGGGGAGATCATTAGGATAAAGGCCTTCAATTTCTTTATGTCACATTATGAAGATCATATGATGAGAGGACACAAATTTTAGATTAAAAAAAAAAAAGACAGACTAAGCTCCAATTAAGACAATATTATGTTTCTATTGGAGTGGTTGGCTTATGCAATGATTTCTTGTCAGTAGTAGTGGTGGCTAACACTTTGCAGGATTTAAAGAAGGAAACTGATGATTTCCTGAAAAGTAAAGGGTGTGCTTGAATGTTTACATTTTCTAAGGATGGACATGTAAGGGCAGCCTTGAAGGACTAAATGGTCCCTTGTTATCCATAGGTAGTGATTTATGCCTAACAGAAGGATATTTTTGTCAGTGGTTCACTAATTTACATATAAAAGCTTCATATCTTTCCACTTAAATATTTGGAATCACTTTCTTACTCATTATTTATAAATCATTCGTGTAAATTTAATTCAAAATTACATCAGCATAAAGTTGTTGTATGAATTATGTCATTACAAATTTGTGGTCTTTTTCTATCTATAATTCAATAAGTAAACTATTTTAAGTCTTATGTGTTTGATTGTTATATACAAAAAATTGAGCCTGAAAAAGGAAAATATTCATGTTTTAAAGAGCTAAAGTGTACATGTCCTTATGAAGTTCTTTGTCAGTAACATGGTTTCACATGGAAATTAAAAGAGTGACTAATTCTATCAGGACTCAAACCAATCCCAAATAAAAGTATTTCCTCATTAGTTTTACTTATTAATAATTTACAATAACTTTTAGATTTCTATTTATTGAACTCTTAACTAACGTTAAAAATTAAGTAACTGATTTCTGATTATATCCAAACTACAGCAATGTGAAGATCAGGCCTAAACAGGCTAAAATTAAAAAATACAGGCTTATAACATAAAATTATAGGTTATATATTTATGAATTTTACATCTTTGCGTCAAAAAATAAAGGTGTTAACATATCAAATTATAAAATATTAATCATTTAAATACACATATCAAACTTAACAAGCCAGTAGAAATTATATAAAATAAATTTAGTACTTAGCATTTTTTGGATAGATCATAGACCCATTCCAATTTCCCAAACAAAACACTTGCGCCTTAGAAGTTGGGGAATAGAAGCAGAAGTTAGGAAAATTACCTTTAATTCTTCGAGTTCAGTTTTCTGCGCATCATTTAAAACCTCGGAACTAGTTCCATCCATTTTTCTAGGTTAGTCTCTAATATTAATAACACTAACTAATGATCGGATAAAATAAAAACAGTATCGTTTTTAACATAAGTATTTAACTTACTGTTTTCAACAAAACCGAAACAATTTTCCAAATTGTGGCGTCACCTGCCGGCAAAGCACTATAATTTCTAAAGCAAAACAAATAACATACAGTGTATGACGATTGAGTTATTCTTCAACATTATACAGCTTTCAGACTAATGTTACGTCTCTGTTCGTTTGTTAATTTCCCGTAGAAATTCTTTCGAGAAACTTTAGCGATACAAGTCCTTTCTTAAATAAAACTAGTTTATTCTTTCTCAATACAACTTTGCAATACACTTAATTTCCACAGTCACTTCTTAAACAAACGCTATGTTACGACAGCGGAAGTCACATGACCCTAGTAACACGTCATGATATCCTCGAAGGTTCGTTAATGCTCGAGTGTTTACTACATGTGCGGTATTCTTGTATATAAGATCGCCAAAAAGTGACGGCAACAATGTAATTGAATTGCAGACAGAGATAGAGACTGACAATTGAGTCAAGCGCGTGAATCGTTCGTTGTAAATTATAGCGTTTGTTAAAGTTATAGCGTGACTGTGGAAATTAAGTGTATTGCAAAGTTGTATTGAGAAAGAATAAACTAGTTTTATTTAAGAAAGGACTTGTATCGCTAAAGTTTCTTCAGAAAGAATTTTTACGGAAAATTAACAAACGAACACAGAGATGTAACAGCTATAATTCACAACGATTAACGCACTTTACTTAAGTTCACTTCCGCTCACTTGACTCTATTATCTGTCTCTATATCTCCACGTCTGCAATTATCTATGCCGTCACTTCTCCCATCCGCTTTATTTGCCGGGCTTATAATGATTGGAGACGGCTTGAATGAGTAATGAAGAAAAACCTTGTCAAAACGTTGTACATTTGCTGTTATGTTAAACTTATATTAAAGTTTTTCTTCATTACCCATTCAAGCCGTCTCCAACCACTATTAGTCTCAAAGTGGTTTCCTCGTCATCGAATTTGCCGGATTTATATATAAAAAATAGAGGGCGTCTGGCAAACACTCGAGTCTATATGATCCTTATAGAACCTCATCACGTGTTACCAGCGTCACGTTACTTCCACTGTCGTAACACTGCCCCTTCCTTAATATTGATCATCCCGAACAATAGCCACTTACATTAAACCAATAGATAATTAACAATAACTTAATTAAATGTACAGAATTTACAAACACAAAATTAAAATTCAACAAAGTCTCTTAATTTTACAGGACTTATCTTCTTCGTACTGGTCTCTGTCTCGTTGGATTCTGCTTCACGTGGGATTCATCTGCTCCATCAAGAAATGTCCTATTATCAGTAACAGTCACATCAGTGGTAATAACTTCATCAAGGGCTTCACTGTTTCCCTTCTCAAAACCGGGTAGAGTTTTTTCTTCAACAGTGGCTTTTTCAAGTGATACATCTTCAGAAGCGTCATTTGTTCCTTGGTTCACTTCGTTCCAACTGAAATGTCCTAGACTGTGATAACGCCAAAGCCTGTTGGCATGCACCACTCTTGGCTTATTTCACTGTCCACATTTTATTCGGAAACTCACGTCTGAGAGACGATCCACTATGTCATATGGGCCTTCCCATGGAGAAGACAATTTAGGAGACTTCCCTTTGGTCTTTCTGGGATTATACAACCACACCTTGTCTCCTGGTACAAAGCTGACTTTAGTAGATCTTTTATCATAACATAGCTTAATGGAATCAGCAGACGTTTTCAAATTTGAAAACACCTGATGATGAATATCTTCCATCCTTTCAGATAACACTTTCACGAACTCTGACACATTTTCAGGCAACTCTTCGTAAGGTGGGCGTCCTGTTATCAGATCCACTGGCAACCGAAGTTCCCGACCAAACATCAACTTTGCTGGAATGTATCCAGTGGCTTCATGCTCTGTTGTTCTATAGGCCATCAACAGTGGAGGGAGTAAGACATCCCAATCATCTTGGTGGTTATTACAAAACTTTGCCAATGCTTGTCCAAGTGTCCAATTCTACTTTTCTACCATCCCATCAGACTTTGGGTGGAGTGGCGTTTCCCTGGTCTTTCGTATGCCAAACAAGTTCCAACATTCATGGAACACAGCTGATTCAAAGCTACGGCCTTGATCTGAATGCAGTTCGTATGGCATACCAATCCTCAAGAAGAAATCACTAATAGCCTAGGCTACAGTTGTAACTTCCTGATTTGGTATTGCATATGCCTCAGGTCACTTGATGAAATAATCCATCACCACACAAATGTACCTGTTTCCAGCACGAGTTTGGGGCAAATGACCAACAATGTCAAAGGCTACTCTTTCGATTGGTGTGCCAACTTGATATAACTTCATTGGAGCACGTTGCTTATGCTTGGGTTCCCTATTAGCATAACATGTACTGCAGGTCCTGCACCACTCTTCCACATCTTGCCTCATACCTATCCAGTAAAATCTTTGTTGTTGGTGACTCAATGTTTTTTTAACTCCGATATGTTCTCCTGTTAAACAGTCATGGGATTGATGCAGCACAAATTCCCGTAACTTACTTGGTATAACTGTTTGCCAGGTCGTCACTTTCCCATCTGCAGTTTCCCATCTCCAGAGAAGAATACCATCTTCAAGCTTCAACTGGTCCCATTGTGCCCAATAGTTCTTTGTCAAAGGGCTTAAGCTTGACACCTTCTCCCAAGCAGGGCATAAAACACTTGCTTTTAGAAAATCAGTTATTGGCTTCAAACCTTGGTCTTTCTCCTGCTCTGCTTTAATATCTATACGTGGTTTCACTTCACCATCATC
>NW_013668150.1:116566-119143 GCF_000517525.1 Limulus polyphemus
ATTTGTTAATTTTCCGGTATAAATTCTTCCCGAGGAGCTTCAGTGATACAAGTCCTGTCCTAAATAAAACTAGTTTATTCTTTCTAAATACAACTTTGCAATACACAGAATTTCCACAGTCACTTTAACTTAAACACACGCTATAATTCACAACGATTTACACACTTTCTTATGGCTTGACTCGATTATCTCTGTTATCAATTTATCTGCTGTCTTATATACAAAAAAAAGAGGGCGTCTAGCAAATGCTGGGACATCCCTGCTGTTCCCCGATCCTTCTAGAATCTCATCACGTGTTACCAGCGTCATGTGAAATCCGCTGTCGTAACAATACTATAACTTCTTGCAAAATATGTGTATCTTCATAAAATTTGGGAGAGTTTTAAAAACATTACAAGTCGTTTGTGCACACACAAAAATATGTTTTTTTTTTACTGAAGTATTTTTTCTAAAGATTCGTCCGTTAGTGTATGGAGTCTTTTTTGATCAGTTCGGGTGCAACGTGATTTTTATGTTAAGATTAAAATTACTTTTCTTCCTCTCCAAAATCCCAAATGTTATTTGCATAATCTCTAAAACCTCCTAAATAATTTCAATGTATTTTTTCAGTAAAACTTTATATTTTATCTCTTATTTTCTCTATCCTAACTCTATACGAGGTTGGTCAATTTGACAACCTCATAACCATAAAAAAAATTTAAATAAATATAAATTACCCATTTTTCGTTCTAAGATGATTTCAAATTACAACATGAAACTCCATTTGTTTATCCTAAGTAGCATTAATTTAAAATTTGTCTATTCTAAAAGTGCCTATCCATGAAACTTCCTTTGTCCATTAACCTAATATCTGTCTCTTTTCACTCATTGTTCATTGTAAATTTTTACAATCTTCCTTAAATTATTTTTTGGTATTTAGATCTATTCTTGCGTGGACTGGACCTGGGACAATTAGGTACTTTTACGACTTCTTCCCCCGTCCTTTACGACTGTTGATATTGTAATACGGAAAATACTATGTTTATCACTGCATGAGGGTTGTGGCTTGTACCCCAAGCACGAGTAGAACATCTGACCCCTTCCAAGGCTATATCCGTGTATGTAATGCTAAATTTCACTATGTAAAGTAACAGCTTTACGTGCTATCAGTAAGTGACTTGTTCTTATACTAATGATATTAACCCTTTCGATACAAGTATCTTTTACAGTTACATTTAAAATTTGATTAAACTACCTTATTATCAATGTATATCAATAAAGTTGGCATTAAACATAACTTATAGATCAAATTTTAATAACATAAAAGTTTCAATTTCTATTTTAAAAGTATATGTATATAAATGCTAAATTTCACTTTCTGTATATCGCATGACACTTCTCCAGTCCAAACTATTTACTTCAATATTTTCTGCTACTCTCTAAGGCATTGTAACTTTCCGCGGAATTTCACACTTACATTATATATATATATATATATATTATATATATATATATATATATATACTCTCGAGTTAAACTGTCAATTTCTTGCGAAATTTTGCTACCGATACAGCTTTTGCTTTGTGTAAATATCAGCAATAAAGTACTGGTCAAATGTCATGTCTTCCACTGAGCACACGATTACTGTAAGTTCCTAACCCCCTCCCGACCGCACCACAAACAAACAACCCAAGAAACAACAACTACAACTGATCCGACGCTAACCATAACCAATACTAACAACAGTCAACACAACCAAGATAGCAACCCGAAACAACCACCAGCCATTGTAGTTGATGGAATACTAGCCACCATGTGCCAACCTCATATTGCCACGGAGCTATGAAGACTGTTTTAAGACATCGAATTCACGAACGTGAGACGACTATTTACGGGAGGAATGGTCATCAAGTGTTCCCGACCAAACGATTATCGTCGCCTTCACAAAGCCAGGCCCAAGGACGCCTTCGGAAGATTCATTATCAATCCCCACGTCCCCACGGAAATCATCGTGGTCCGCGAGTTCCACTGGAATCCACACCAAAAGAACTCGACCAGGAGCTTCGACTTCGAGGTTTTGAAGTTGCAACCATCAAACGAATAAAATTCCCATGCATCAAAGAATTAACACCACTAGTAAAAATCATCCTAACAAACCCAAAACAAACTACGCAAGCCATACAAGACGGAATCGCCCCATGGTTCAAAAACTTCCAGGTCGAAGAACCAAACAACTCCAGCCGGCATGTCCTCCAGTGTTTTAACTGCCAGAGATTTTGCCATACCCGTTCTGTTTGTACCACCAAAGCTCACTGTGTCTGCTGCTCTGGAGAGCACCAAGCTACTGATTGCCAGAAATCCAGACAAGCCACCACTTGCAGCAATTGCAAAGGTCAGCATGTTGCATGCCACAGAGGATGTCTCGAATTCCAACTCATTGCTGGACACAGATCCAAGACACTATGCCCCACTATCACTTTTTTGCCGCCTTCCAGTCAGCAACACCCAGCTCTACCACGAAGACCGCAACTGGACACCAACAGATAAGAACAACAAGCAATTTTACAATAACCAGAACAAACAGCTAAACGTTCACAA
>NW_013668150.1:120216-120704 GCF_000517525.1 Limulus polyphemus
ATTCATATCTGGGATGTGACTTCTAACGGGACTGAATATGTCTGCATTAGGGTTTAGCTGTGGGGTCTGGAAAGGGCTTGCCATTGTCTGCGGCTCATTAAGTCGATGGGTAATGTATCCTCCTTGTGTAAAATACAATAAATCATCTCTTAATGTGTCTAATTCGCTTTTAAATTTACTAATGTTTTCCGTTTGTATTTCTTGTTTCCTTTCTTGTTCCAGTTGCCACTGCTGCAGTCCCTTTCTTGTTTCTTTTCTTTTTCCTCCAACAACTGCTGTAATCTCTCTTCTTGTTTATTTTCTCGTTCTTCTTGTTTCTTTTCTTTTCCTCCAACCACTGCTGTAATTTCTCTTTTTGTTTCTTTTCTTTTTCCTCCAACAACTGCTCTAATTTCTCTTCTCGTTCTTCTTGTTTCTTTTCTTTTTCCTCCAACAACTGCTGTAATCTCTCATCTTGTTTCTTTTCTTGTTATTGTATTGCTGCCATC
>NW_013668150.1:121341-124127 GCF_000517525.1 Limulus polyphemus
CGTCACGTTGTGACCATCTTATATATACCAGACTAACCCCAATCTAGTAATCTCCCGAAGGTTCGAGAAAGAAGTGGCGTGATACTAGTCACGTGACCTCGCTGACGCAACACTATATAAGATTTAGGACACTCAATTTTATGTGTGTGGAAATATTTCGTAATCTAAGTTTGATAATTTGGTAAAAAAAATTCTGAGGCCACGTTATTATAAGTAATTGTAATTTTATTTTATAATCTACAGCCGTTCTAGAAAGAAGAAATGGTAATTTGGATTTAATTCATATTTTTTTATGGTGGTTACAAGGTCGGTGAAAATGACTAAGCCTATATAGAGAGCGTTAATAAAACACACATAAAATATTTTTTCTTTAATATAATTTTACCAAAAGTATTGAAACAAAATGAGTTTAAAAATGTTTGACTCAATTGTTCGTATTAAGAACACCCTCTCAGACCAAAATTCAAACTAAAATGATGCAGAACATGGGGTATCATTGAATGTGATATTTTGTGAAATGATATATACATCTAGTATTTAAAAAAATATGGTATTTCTATGCAAACTATTTTCATTCAAAGATATGCATTTCCTAAAGTTTTTGTGTGCACTCGTGTGTATATGTAATTTGTATATGATAAATATCAAAATATCAATGAACATCATTACAAAATTATCCTCATGCACACATCAAATTGCTTTAATACCACGAAGATTTATCAGCATCTTATATCTAAGATCACCAAGCATAACCCTAGAAAAATGAAAGCGTTCAGTAGGATAATAAGTGTAAGTTTAAAACAAATATATTGTTAAGTCTCTGTTCGTTCGTTTGTTAATTTTCCGTAGAAATTCTTTCCGAAAAACTTCAGCAATACAAGTCCTTCCTTAAATAAAACTAGTTTATTCTTTCTCAATACCATATTGCAATACACTTAATTCCCACAGAAAAGTAATAATTCGTACGGCAGAGAGTTTAAAAAGTTATAAATCAAAAACTTAGCCCCCAGTCAGTGCAAAGTAACATAGTTACTCATAAAAGTCAAAGCTACGGTTACAAAGGAGAAATTTCTGACTCAAAAAGCCATTCTCATAAGATTGGAAATATCTTCTAATGTTCTTAACAAAATAATAAATAAAAATTTGAAGCTGACAAACTCTTAAACTTTCAGTTTCACTTCGAAATCCATTATTGTGTCCTTGAGAAAGGTGTTATCACACCTATCCTATTTGACCACACGTGTTGTGAAAATGGCGAAGAACGGGGAAACCTGGAGAGTTATAACGGTTGAAACAACGATTGGAACGATCATGAACCTGACTCCACTTGACTTGAAAGAGAATCTTTCTAGTTTTTATCAATGGAATCTAACTTAAGCATCTTAACATTTCAGTATGTTCGAGCCAAATACAAAATCAGAACAAAGGTTTAAATGCAAAAGATAAAAAAAAAAAATGAAAAAAGCCAATCTAACTATGGTAAGGTCGATAGGTTGGATAAATTATATCAAAATGTTCCCAACAGAAGTACTTCTTCACCTTGAACTCAATGTAGGATTATCTGTGCCCCAAAATAATAAACCACAACAGATCCAACTGTCACACTTCAACATGCAATAAAACCGGAACGTACCACAATCAAATCATGTGTCAATTTAATATATGTTTTGAAAATTACTAAGTCTTGGTAGTCACAACAAATACATCTCTACCATTCTGGTTAGTGGTCTTCTTGGCGCAGCGACCGTACATCAAACCTAATTGTTATTGTGATTAGACGAGTGCACTTATCACTTAGTCTACTGACTCAGTATATCAAACAGTTTAATTACAATAAACAAATGGAAAATCCACAAACAATAACGTTTTTACTTAAACATATTGCTTGCCTATCTTTAAAGTACCTAAAACTAATGAATAAGTTGCAACTTTCACCAAACCAAGAAATAAAACTACCACTTTTATTAATTTTTACATACTCGTAGATTACCTTTTATTCTCCTCAGTTTAGTGTTACCTAATCACTTAAATCTGCCAGGTTACCCTACAGAATAATACTCTACAATCATTAAGTTGGATTTATTTTCAATAATAATATTACAAAATTTATCTCTTAGTAAGGTTCAAATGTGGCCCAATGGTAAATACTGTGGATCTAAATATCAAGGTTTAGTTCTATGATATGCTATTAAACATACTCTGCACTTTCAGTCAAACTGTTTGTTCGGTTAAGAGCAGCGGTGTAGGCAACGGATATTGCTGACTGATTGCTATCACTCTGGTCAGTAGTTCTAAATTACGAATGACTATGCCCGAGTTTTTGGGTCTCTTTGTTTGTTTGAAGTTAAGCACAAAGCTACACAATGGGCTATCTGTGTTCTGCCCACCACTGGTATCGAAACCCGGATTCTAGCGTTGTAAGTCCACAAGCATACCGCTGTGCCACTTGGGGGGCTTTAAGGACTCTAACCTGGTCATTTAGTCCAGGTGTCGCAAATGGCACTGTTCAGATTGAAAATTATCAAATACCAAAATTTCTTGATAAACTCCAAGTTCCAAAGCACAATTAATTCACAACTATTTGTAACGAAGACTATAAATCAGTTTTAATTGTCATATCTTGACATGACAATTTAACAATTCCCATTCAACTAGAACACAGATTTCTAACTGTTAGATGGTGACTAGGCATAAAACAAACAAAGAAAAAGAACGATGTGTGTCATTCAAAGATATCACACGTTTTTATAGACACTTGCATTTACATTTTATATTTTATAAAATTT
>NW_013668150.1:124305-125803 GCF_000517525.1 Limulus polyphemus
TTAATAATATTATAATATCTCCAATCAGTGGCGTTCAGAGGTTCTATGATGCCCGGGGCCTTGTACCTAAGACCTTGGGGAAGGGCGGAAAGAGTTCTACTATTCGATTCGACTCTTTGCCTTGAATGCCCAGGGCCCAGGCACCTTTCGCCCCCCCCCCTTTGCACTCTGCTGTCTCCAATGTTTATTTCAGATAATAGCAGTTTAGTTGATTTATCTGTAGGTAAGATTTAAGGGTATGTTTTGGTTTTTGTGTTTTTATTGTCAGATTTTATTAGACTAATGTTATCTAACTAAGTTGCCGGTTTATTATCCAATCATCTTGATTTTAAAGTTTGTTTTCAGTTATCACTAACTGCTTTTTGACTGTTCTTTGCAGATTCTTGCCATGCCTGAATACTACTGGTTTGTTGTGAGTTCTCTTTTTCTGATCATTTTGTTTAGACCTGATCAGAGGTTGTCGCTAGGAACTGGCACACAGGGCCCGTGTCCCGATTTTATTTGACAGTCTCGAAAAATCAGAATAGAAAACCGTGAAATATATCATACTGAAACGCCGAAAATTCCCGCGCCTATGGCCCGAGCCCCAGATCTTTTAAATACCTAGCGACGCCTCTGGACTTGATGTGAATTATGATGGATAATAGAGAGGTCATAATTATCTTACCAAACATTATATTATTATTTGTTTTCATTAGTACGGTGGCTACTTCTGTTTATCTAACCTAAATGTTTTCTTATAGATTTTTAGTTTGGTTTTAGAGCAAAGCCACATGGAACTACCTACTGTGTCCACCATCGGGGGACTATTTTATAGGGTGAATAAGCAAGTTCTTCCTTTGTATCCTAATGTTTGGTGGTATCTGGCTTTACAGACGTAATTATTTACGTCTTGCCAAAACTTTATGATATTTTTTTGCACAATAATGTTATTGTCAATATTAAAAATTTAATAACTGGATGAATTATCCTGGAATTCAGAAACAAATGCATTACCGTGGAATTGTTGAATTTAACTAGGTGTAAACTGTTGAGGCCCAATAGCTTTTGTCCTGTAATGAATCTTATGAGTTGGAATTAGAAACCTCTCTGAAAATTAGTGATGGAGCATCCTGGGAAGGGCATACCTAACAAAAACATCAGTCAGATGTTTCACTCGGAAGGTTGAAAGTGTTCCTGTAATAATGGAGAACAAGAAAATACCTTTGAAGAAATGGCTCTCCCTGTTTTCTTTATAATATGTTTTGGAAATTCTCCATTCGGCTTTTATGGTCAACCTTTCTTAATTTTATTGGCACATAAAATATGATCACAATCCATAGACAATTCTATTTGTCATGGGCATTTTTCTTGTGATGATTACTCAGCCATTATTTCTCTGTGTTCTATTTATTGTTCGTTTTGACTTAAATTATATTTTAATGTATTATTGTGTAGTAGCTCTATTTTTCCGTATTAATTGGTATTGCTATATATATATATATATATATATATATAT
>NW_013668150.1:125843-134219 GCF_000517525.1 Limulus polyphemus
TCTTGGTGCCAACTGTGAATAACAAGACACCTGAAATGTTGTGCAGTTAAAAACAAAATGCTCGTGTTAACAATCTTTGATCAACTTTCTTTATACTTCTTGGTGCCAACTGTGAATAACAAGACACCTGACCATGCTGAATTTGAGAAATACAGGAAGGTCATTGGGAAAAAGGGCTAAAGAACGTCAAACTGTGCATAATGTTAAAAAATTATTTTCACCATCTCCTGTGGTTAATTCAAATTTTTATGCTAATGCTGAATATTCAAAACTTTCTAACCATCTGCTTTGAACCATTTTTTTTTCTCTCTTCCTAATCAGAAGATATCCAAATCTGTTTCTGAGGGTTGAACCACTTGTGACAAAAGCACCCAAATTAATTTCTGTCGTCTTCATAGATATTCAACTCTCTATAGAATTTTAAGGAAATTATCAATTCATATACTTAAATTGACAAACGTTCTAAACACATTACACTAATTTTATTCATTGTATAAGAAAGTTGTGTTAGATTTTACCGACGATCTCCGAATGTGTTTCATGTGTGTGTTAGAAAGTTGTTAGATTTTTACCGACGATCTCCGAATGTGTTTCATGTGTGTGTGTTAGAAAGTTGTTAGATTTTACCGACGATCTCCGAATGTGTTTCATGTGTGTGTTAGAAAGTTGTTAGATTTTTACCGACGATCTCCGAATGTGTTTCATGTGTGTGTAAGAAAGTTGTTAGATTTTACCGACGATCTCGAATGTGTTTCATGCGTGTGTAAGAAAGTTATTAGATTTTACCGACGATCTCCGAATGTGTTTCATGTGTGTGTAAGAAAGTTGTTAGATTTTACCGACGATCTCCGAATGTGTTTCATGTGATAACACGAGCAGAGAAAATGTCCAAAAGTGTCTGTACCAGTAATTACCCCCCCCCCCAGTGGAACAGCGGTATGTCTGCGCACTTACACTGCTAGAAACCGGGTTTCGATACCCGTGGTGAGCAGAGCACAGATAACCCATTGTGTAGCTTTGTACTTAACAAACAAATAAATCAGTAACTCATCCTCACAACACGAACGCGTGAATTACCACCAGTGGAATCGTTTCCTCTTCCATCAGAACGGAAGAGGAAGTATAACCATAATATCCTTGGAATAGAGCACATCCTCACAACACGAACGCGTGAATTACCACCAGTGGAATCGTTTCCTCTTCTATCAGAACGGAAGAGGAAGTATAACCATAATATCCTTGGAATAGAGCAAGATGAACAAGTAAGTGAGAATTCCCAGAGTAAAAAGTAAGTAGAAAATATTAAATACTTAGTTAGGTTTTGGTGATCGGATCTCAACACAACTTGCATTCAACATGAAAATGTATACTATCAATGACAACAAGGTTTTCACCAGCACTTAGGAACCACCACATGGAAAATGTCGAAGATAACGCCTTCAAAATAGCCGCTCTAAGACCTAGAATTTGACTCAGAAATGTTGACGATATATTTGTAACGTGAGCACATGCATATTTCAGAGGGAAAAATCACAATTCATGAATTATCTGAATAGACAAAATTCAGTGATACAATTTACAATGGAAATGTAAAAAAGATAATAAGCTCTCATACTTAGACATGATGGTAAAAAGATACCCAACGCTACCACAAGAGTTTACACGAAACCCTCGTATATTGGTATATACACCAGGAGGCTATGAAAAAGAAGAAAAATACATCACTACAACCCTCATTAACAATAGATAATCGAAATACTTTATAAAGAATATGACTACCAGTAATAAGAGAGAAAAAATACAAACCGCGTAAAGTAAGTAAAATATTTAGAGACTACAATACAACACGATTACAGTTTGTTTGTAGTTAGTTAAGCACAACGCTACACAATAGATTATCTGTGCTCTACCCACCACGAGTATCGAAACCCGGTTTCTAGCAATGTAAGTCCCCAGACATGCCGCTGTGCCACTGGAGAGTGGGGGTGAAAAAAGGAATATGGATATACTTGAGGCACCACGGCCGACTAGAAAGAGTCTAGAAATAAGTTGTACTCTAGCCATTGTAAGCAAAGTTTGGTATCTTGTAACAGATACAGATGAGAAACAGCAAGTACAAAGGGCAGTTGAAGAAGTCGTCCACATGTAAAGTAATATGAAAAGCTAAAGTACAATAATTCTTCTAATATTAAAGATCAGTCTTCACACTTGTCGATGAAGAAGTCATCACTCATCACTCTCCGCTAAAAATATTGGAGTGATTACATTTCACAACATCGTCAGATCAACGTCTTAATGGTTAATTTCACGAACCCTTGAGGTGGTATAGTATTATGAAAGAACTTGTTCCGTGTATTTCATTCTACAACATAGACTGTAATAATAATTCTATAGCAGAAAATATTACGAATCACTTAAATGGTCATCGCCTCATTTCCTAGATCAATGGTGGATCTACATATTATGCCCACTAACAAGAATATGAAAATACACCAAATAAGGTTTCTAAATTTATCCATAGCTATATTAAGAGTAAACAACTGTTTTAATGAAAGAAAAGTCCTTAGATATATCCGAAATTCAAAGAAAAATGCCACGAAACGAAAAACTCGGGATATTAAACCAAAAAAAAAGGAACTGGAGTTTATGGTCCAAAATACTCCATCTCGTGTATATATGCAATAACTAAATTATCAATTTGATAGACCTAACTTTTCACAGTGGTCTATGGGCTGTAAAGAGGACATAAAGAAGACTTAGGCAAAGTTCTCAGATGCGCCCAGTCGTTTCGTTTTTTTTTCTTCATATATTTGTTACCGTTGTTTGATTCGCCAGAAGATGATAGATAGCCATTTCTTTTTCATCAGATGTTTGTTACTGGAGATAATTATTTTATTAGATTACATATTAAGTAATACGTCCACAAGAAAGTAACGAAACTTAATTTGTTAGAAAATTAATATTTTCTCTTCTTCTAAGCATCTGCAATATTTTGTAAAATTCTTTTTGGGGTTTTTTTTTGGAGATATTAACTACTGTTCACCTCATTAATTCAAAATAATTTTAACATTCTGTTTGTGCAATAATTGCTTATACATTTTATTAAATAGGCATAGACCGGTACACAAACCTACTTATCACAACCGATCTGGTGACTGAAAGAGAACAAGAGGAATAAATGTTCCAGTTTATTACAGAAGGTGGTCATTATTTGAATTTATCGGTATTTTATAAAGTACCAGTTTTATGGCATCATGGCATTTCTGTTTATTTTGACAAGTGACCTTAAATTATGCAGATACGCTCTTGACCCATATAGAACACAAACAAAGAAAACAATTTTCTGAAGGGTCGTGAGTGGATCTTATGAAATAATTCAAGGGTTTTTTGTGACTTTAAGGTTTGATTGAGCCGTTTTACTTGTAAAATGACATTAAGATGTACAGAGACGTTCAAAACGATAAATTTTGACTTTTAAATTTTAAGATTGGAATTCCTTCATCAGAGTCAAATGGGTTTCAGGGGTTGTCAGAACTGGATCCATGGCTTTATATGAAAATTAACATGGACATGTAAATGTCATACAAAATCTACATTTCTTTTTCTAAATTTTCTCATTAAGACCCCAAATGAAAGATCAAGAGGTTTTGGGGGTTTTCAGAATTGTCTACAGTGATGTAATTAAAACTTGTATGAACATAAAAGGGAATGTTCAAAATAAGTATTTTCGTTTAGATTTTTTTGATATTTTCGTGTTGTGACTCTCTTTTGTTTGCACACAACAACAACATTCTCTGCGAACAAAATGTAAACTCTATTCACTCTATTAACCTAAAATTGGTGTCAAAAAATATAGTTTTTCTATGTATTTCAATGGGGTACTTAATACATGATTTGAATATTAACCATGGTAACCGATCTTGTAAGTTCTCCTTTTATCGAATTCCATAGGTCCCCCGGTGGGACAGTGGTACGCTTACGGTCTTAGAAAACTAAAATCTGGAGTTCGATTCCCCGCGGTGGACGCAGCAGGCAGCCCAATGGAGTTTTGCTCTAAGACTAATATTTCGAAACTATTATGACTACACTTTAATCTTTTAACAATATTTTCTTCCATTTAATCTATAATAATAACAGAGCATGTCAGTGTGTGTGCGTGTGACCGCCACAGCTCCAAGAGGAAAGAACCTAGAGACCTGAAACTTTGCACGCATACTAAGAAGATTCCGAGAGTGTGCACCTGTGTATTATTTTTTAGGTTTGACTTAAAAACTTTTGGCCAATTTTTGCCCTTAAGCCCCATAATTCTGCTTCCTAAAGGTCTATAGAAAAGTATCATATTTTTCTTGTAATTCTCAATTACTGAATGACCAATATGCGGGGGTTTTCTGCCAATTACTGTTGAATGACTGGTGTTGGCTGGGGACTTTCAACTAACATCGCCAATCATTCTACGTGGAACCAAAGCAGATAAACTGTAGGACTACCTCGAAGCTTCATATACATTTGGAACAACATTCAGAGACTTAGCCTAACAACCAACATGCGAGTGCATTTGATACGTGATGCATCTGCTGGAGAATTTGCTGGAATTCTACTCGAACTGAGAAAATGGATTAATGGCAGGTGAAAATCTAGATGGAATGGTCTCCATGGAAATGATTGGTAAAATAGTCACAACACTTTACGAGCTGAAAGAAGCAATTTTTCCAAAGGTAGGTTATCATTTCCATTATCACAAGTGGTTGTATAAAAAAGCCACTCTGGCGACAAAGAATGATGCAGTCAATACCACAAACAGAGATCTTCTCTCTCAGTTGCCTGGCCAAGTGCAAAAGTACAAGTCAGTAGACACTGTTTCAGACACCAATGAGGCTGTCAATTACCCAACAGGATTCCATAATTCTCTGGAACCACCAGGTGTGACACCAAACAATCTGGAGATCAAGAATGGTGCACCTATCATGTTTCTCAGGAATCTGGAACCACCAACACTCTGCAATGAAACACGTTTGGCTGCCAAGAAGCTGATGCCACATGTCATGAAAGCTAAAATTATGACTGGTCATGCTACAGGACAGTATTTCTTCATTTCACGCATTTCAATCATCCCACCTGACCTTCAATTTCAATTCAAGCACTTCCAGTTCCCTGTTCGACTCAGCTTTACCATGAGTATAAAAAAACACAGGGGCAATCACTTAAGGTTGTTGGTCTCAACCTGCAAAGCCCATGTTTTTCTCACGACGAGCTTTATGTTGGTTACTCCAGGGTTTGTGATGGCAAGAACGTTTTCACCTTGGCACCAGATGGGAAAACAACCAACACTGTCTATCCTGAGGCACTACAAGGACAAAAACGTGGCAAAACACTGTTATAAGAAGTGGTAAAATTATGTGATGTGAAATTCTCAATACAATCATAAATATTAAGATATAAATAAATAATTCTTAACTTACAGTAAGGATATTTTCTTATACAATAAAATTGATTTCTTCTATAAATTTCTGGGAAAAACAAAATTTTTTGGAAATATTTTTCGCTGTATCTCGTATCTAAAATTGGTTCAAAATACATACACACATACACAGTCGACCAGTAAAAATATCAACCTAATAACCCGAGCGAAGCCAGGTAATTTGGCTAATAATAAACAATTTTAGCACGTTGCAAGACCGATAGTTTGTCTTTCAACAACTCTTCAAGTTTTATAATATATAATAATAGTTTTTTATTTGCTTTACCTTCTGTGCTTTTCCACTGCCAACTCTATAACTAGACAGTAGCATGTGCCAGAAAACATTTATCCAAAGTTTTTCTTTCGGGATCAAGAAAATGGATTTCATTGTTAGACAGGATTGTTGAGAAATATTATTTTATCTTTGTATCAATTTATAAGGAATTAATGGCATATCGACATAACTCTTTGTGTAAGCGATTAATATTATTTTACTTCTAATTATTAAACCCTTTTGTATCTTCGATCGGTTTTTGCTGTCGTTCGTTGTGCACCACAGCAAATCAATGAATATTTTTGATTCATATTTTGAGTATTGGTTAGCAGTGTGAATCTTAGGAGCAAACAACTGTCTGTTATGTGTTTTGGAATAATTACGTAGTACTTGTATTTCTTTAAAGTTAGCTTCAACAAAATTATTGTTGTTTATTATTTAATTTTGCATTTATGAAAATTATTTTGCACTATCACTTGAGTATACAGATTTAAGACTAATCTAAAGCTCCAACGCTGGTTGACGATTTGCATGAGATATTATTGGGATATCGAGAGTATCCAACTGATGAATCACTAAGCTGTAATAATTATAGGCTTAAGTTTTCTTGTGAATTATTTATGACATTATGCATTTCTAATCAGTTTATTGCATAAGATTAACTTCATTAATTTATTGATTTGTTTAGTTTGTATCTATATAGTTAACTTACATTTGCCATATTAATAATTAGTATTCTAGTAATGCATCTTTGATAGAAATAAGTTCAGTATCAATTTAAGAAGTTTCTCTCAAGATGGTGCTTCTAATTTTCTTCGGTTTAATACTCCTTACTTCGTCCTGAATAACGTCAGTGAACTTATTACATGGTAGTAAATCCACGTTTTCCTGGAACACCTCCAGGACTGCAAGAGGAATTTCACAACTTCAACAAACTCTGTAAGGGGCTCCTCCTATCACTTACATTATACTCCTGATCTTGTTTCAAATGATTCAAAACACGTTTGAAATCAGCAGTCGGTAATATTTAATAGACTTTGATTCCTTCCATCTAGTATGACCGAACTTTTTGGTGGCGTAAAATGGTGGATGAATTGTTGTTTAATATTCCAAAAATTCGCATTGGAGATAAACTTAAATTAAGCCTAATATGAGTTCCATTGAACTTTGGAATGATAATCTAATGATTTTCCCGCGGACTTGCTAACGTTGCCCCCAACAAAATTTGTATTTTGCTTCTTTAACAACACATATAATATATTTTCACATTAAATGTATCAGCTAGTCTTCTATGCATTTAAATTCGTCTCTGAATTGTTAGTATTTTCCCATCGTGAATTTTAAGTAACACTTTTTTTCCCCACAACTGTCGACATTTCTGGTAACTAACTTGTTGAGAAATATTTTTTTATTAGTATTCATTCTCCATAAAAGTGTTTAAAAGTTCAGATTCTTCTGAAATACTTTTGACTAATGAAACTTAAATACAATGAGTTATAAGACTAGTAACTCGCTGAACATTTACTGGACTATCTTAGCACTAAAACAGTAACTTATTATTCGAGAAGAGACGAGAAACACTTTTCTTATTCTATGAAAGTAATTGCTCGACAATTCCAGCGTTATTAATTTCAACTAATCCAATAGAAAAATATAATCACAAAACACGCGACCACGCTTATTTTACGGGTCATTATTGCCAAAACAATATAAGATTATCAAAATAACCTCGGAGTAATTTTTATTGTTATTATATAATACACTATTTCATGATAATACTCTTAGTGGCAAATTCTTGTTACAGTACTTTGCTGTTACTGATGTAATTATCCTGATTTGTCACTGAAATAATTACTTTATTATTGCTGTAACATACAATAACTGACTTACGTTCGTAACTCAATGCTTACACAGACTTAATATTTAAGTCCATAGTTTTGTTGGTAATGTGCAACAAGGTACAATAGTCAAGTAGCTTTGGCGCCACAACTATTGCGCCAGACGTTTTTAAGTAATGTTATTACTGACAGAGCTGTTATATCTGTGTGGTATTAAGGTATATTATGGACTTCCTATTTACTGTAGTGATATATAACTATTTCACATTTTCGGTTATTTACTTTCTGCCCTGTTATGGCGGCTAAATGTGATCTAGAAAAGTTCGTTAACTTTATGCTGTTCTTATTTACTTCTCTTGTCTCTTCTCATAGGAAAGACGTATACTTGGCTCACAGGAATGTACCAGCATAGGATTAGATATCCGGATTAAACCGGCTTATCTTAGAACCTCCTTTGCTGGGCAACTATAACGTTTGGCCGAGGGTGTGGGGGCAGCCGACTAATGCTGTCCGAGAACAGGAACTCACGAGATAACGCTGTCCCTTGGACAAAGAAAGCTAGCTTCCATTCTAAAATCAAGCGTATTTTCTCAGTTCAGTTTTCCACTAGATGATCTACCAAGAAGACTTACTTTCGAGATCAACGTGTGTGGGTCCAACAGAAGTCTATCTTGCGAGAGAGAAAGCTGCAGGGCTAAACACTAACTAGCAAGAAAGAACTAGTCACACTAACTGGCGGGAAGGAATTGTTCACATGGTCACACTAACTGGCGGGAAGGAATTGTTCACATGGTCACACTAACTGG
>NW_013668150.1:134969-143350 GCF_000517525.1 Limulus polyphemus
ATGAGCGGGAAGGAATTGTCCACATGGTCACTCTAACTGGCGGGAAGGAATTGTCCACACAGTCACACTAATGAGCGGGAAGGAATTGTCCACATGGTCACTCTAACTGGCGGGAAGGAATTGTCCACACAGTCACACTAATGAGCGGGAAGGAATTGTCCACATGGTCACACTAATGAGCGGCAAGGAATTTTCCACATGGTCACACTAACTGGCGGGAAGGAATTGTTCACATCGTCACACTAACGAGCGGGAAGGAATTGTTCACATCGTCACACTAACGAGCAGGAAGGAATTGTTCACATGGTCACACTAACTGGCGGGAAGGAATTGTCTACATAGTCACAACTAACGAGCAGGAAGGAATTGTTCACATGGTCACACTAACTGGCGGGAAGGAATTGTCTACATAGTCACACTAACTAGCGGGAAGGAATTGTTTACATAACCATACTAACTGGCGGGAAGGAATTGTACAGATAGTCCTCCCATCATTACCAGTCTTACCGATTAACCTGAGCTTAAGTTCCACACACTCAAAGTGCTAATGTTAACACACAGAGAACAGTAATGAAGTTATTATGACACATATCACACCAATAATAGTGTTAGTGTGACCAAAGTTCTTCAGAACTGTAACAGTAGTTAACATACCGTTTCTTTATTACTATGTCACATATCACACCAATAATAGTGTTAGTGTGACCGAAGTTATTCAGAACTGTAACAGTAGTTAACATACCGTTTCTTTATTATTATGTCACATAATCACACCAATAATAGTGTTAGTGTGACCGAAGTTCTTCAGAACTGTAACAGTAGTTAGCATACCGTTTCTTTATTACTATGTCACATATCACACCAATAATAGTGTTAGTGTGACCGAAGTTCTTCAGAACTGTAACAGTAGTTAACATACCGTTTCTTTGTTATTATGTCACATAATCACACCAATAATAGTGTTAGTGTGACCGAAGTTATTCAGAACTGTAATAGTAGTTAACATACCGTTTCTTTGGTTATTATGTCACATAATAACACCAATAATAGTGTTAGTGTGACCGAAGTTATTCAGAACTGTAATAGTAGTTAACATACCGTTTTTTATTATTATGTCACATAATCACACCAATAATAGTGTTAGAGTGACCGAAATTATTCAGAACTGTAATAGTAGTTAACATACCGTTTCTTTATTATTATGTCACATAATCACACCAATAATAGTGTTAGTGTGACCGAAATTATTCAGAACTGTAACGGTAGTTAGCATACCGTTTCTTTAATATTATGTCACATAATCACACCAATAATAGTGTTAGTGTGACCAAAGTTCTTCAGAACTGTAACAGTAGTTAGCATACCGTTTCTTTAGGTCAAATTATAGCATTTCCAGGAAGCATGGATGAAAAATAATGTAACAATAAGTACCAGCTTTATTATATATTCTTAACATTATTTTGGCTCTTCCTTTAACTTTCACAATGAATAACATATTTTCTTAAACAATATGAATTTACAATCACATATCTGAAGTTTAATAAGTGCTTTAGAATATGTATGTCTCTTTCATATAGTAACATCTGTTTAAAACGTTTAAACGCAATTAACAGTTCAGAATAGATCCAAAGTTTACAGTTTACTCTTCCCACAAAATTAACGGGTAACTTGAGTCATACAGATATTTTATGTCACTAAACTAAAACGTATTTTTACGTATCATTATAACCCAAGAGTTGATTTTCAGGCAGTGGCATTTTACAACTACACAAGATCTCGAGATCGTTCTTTCTATTTACACCTAGAGATGTGTACTATGCTCCCGATAGCCTTCGAGCAGCTTGTCCCAGTAAATTTAGTACCAAAGTTATTTATATCTCTCCTCGCAGCACGAGAGGAAGATCTACTACGAATACCAAGCGTGTGGTGGGTTATACAACTGTATTGTGCCCCTCGTCTGTAAAGTATAACAATAGATAAATAGATCAGTACCACACCATCTAGAGGCACAACACTACGGCTGTACCTCTGAAGCCAAGATAGAAAATAACCGGATAGTTTCCGTAACTCTATATACAGAACTGAACGGGAAAATCTGGGACATTTGAGTGACAGAACTAATTGCCAACTTTCTTTTAAGGTGTTTAATAAAATAATGGATGTAGTAAATGTAACCAAAATCGTTCTTATTCCTACATGTTTTAAATAGAGCATTTAAAGAAAATGTAGAATAAAAACAATATGGGCTATATTTACTACATGCTAGGGTAAATGTGTTTAAAAACTTTTTTTTTTTACATAAAAAGCGCAAATTAGTCTGAAAAAGGAAATATAAGTTAAAATATTCAACAAAACTCTGCACATTTTATTTAATGACTCGTAAACATTTCGTCAGTTTAATTCTTATTACGGAATACTTTTCACATACGTCTGTAATATACGTGATCTAAATATCCGAACATGTTTTATATACCTTCAAACTATCTAACTTTTATACTCAATAGTATTATCTAATTAAACCAAATATACTTTATATTTCATGTATTTAGATACCAATGTTCCTTCCTGAAAAAAAAAGCGGCATAATAGATTGAATTACCCATTCCACGCATCGTAGAAGACTTTCTGATTCAGAATCAAAGGATAATTTTTAGGTATTAAGAAAAAGCACCAAACATAAAATTTGACTAAATACATTTCATGTGTAAGAATGAACAAGATAAGAAGAGGGCTGTTGTTTATTGAAAGCTTATATAAAAGTATATTTTCTGACACATTCATTGAAAATATATTAACATTAAAATGTCAGCAAATTATTACTGTAGTATCAAATATGTTAATTGTGTAGCGTGTTTATATCAATAAATTATACTTCTTTATCGTTTTCTGTTAACGTAAACATACATCATGTCATATACTACATCTTTCGGTGTGATAACTCTTTCCAAACATACATCATGTCATATACTACATCTTTCGGTGTGATAACTCTGTCCAAACATACATCATGTCATATACTACATCTTTCAGTGTGATAACTCTTTCCAAACATACATCATGTCATATACTATACCTTTCGGTGTGATAACTCTTTCCAAACATACATCACATCCTATACTACATCTTTCGGTGTGATAACTCTTTCCAAACATACATCATGTCATATACTATACCTTTCGGTATACCTTCCTCATGTCATCCTGTATTGCTGTGTCAAGTTGTGCTAATTTGGTATTTTTTTCCAAACATACATCATGTCATATACTATACCTTTCGGTGTGATAACTCTTTCCAAACATACATCATGTCATATACTATACCTTTCGGTGTGATAACTCTTTCCAAACATACATCATGTCATATACTATACCTTTTGGTGTGATAACTCTTTCCAAACATACATCACATCCTATACTACACCTTTTGGTGTCCATAACATAGATGTAAGCAATAATAACAAAATTCTACAGATTTCTGGGTGAAACGTTTTACTTCTTAATTTATATCAAGGTAACAACTGGATTTGATTCAGAACAATGAAAGTCATTACATGGACTATCACAAATAGTTGTGTCAAACCTAGAGACACAGTTCCAGAATAGGTAGCAATAACAACGTAATGAATAAAAGAAGTGATACGTTTTCTAATTATAGACAGAGGAATGCCATTGGCTAGTAACTTTGAAGACAAGGGGGTACATGTCACTGCATTGTCTTCCGTGTTACAACTTTTTATTATAAAGATTACTTCTAGAACCTTCTCCAAACAAATCATATTTTATAGCCTCTCTGATGAACTAACCAACTGATATTTATTACTGGTTGGACTACCCATCCGTTGGACGGGTGATATAAAACTCGTTTTTAACAAAGAACATGAAATTGTGCTTTTATTTATTTTTTCTTAACATAATAAACATTCAAAGTGCAATACAAATACATAAAGGTACCAATACCGAAAAGGAAGACATACTGGTTTCAAGAATTCTATCAATATAAAATTAAATGGGGGGGGGTCCAACCCCCTTCATGACATTCCTCATGTCATCCTGTATTGCCGTGTCAAGTTGTGCTAATTGGGTATTTTTTTTCCGAAATTAAATATGAAATTCGAGCCCCATTCATGACCTTTCGCATGTCATCCTGTATCACTGTGACAGTTTGGGTGCTGATTGATCAATAAATGTATGAGAAACAGATACACACACACATATTGACGTTTATTTATATAGATAACAAAAATGAACTAATTACCAGTCGACGAACCATACAATAAACTAACAATTTTTATAATGAACCAGCTAGCTTTAAAAGTTCCTTTTAAGAGAAATAGGAAGCCAATACTTGAAGTTGGTAACATGTTAATCAAACAATTTGAATTAAAAGCTAGCAATAATAAAATAATTGTATCGGTAAACTAACAATAAAAACTATAGTGAATCGAGAAAGGGTAATAAAAATTATATCAATAGCACCATTCAGTTGATAAAGTAAGGTAAGATTAATCAAAAATGTACAATGAAAGTTATCTTTAGAGAAATACCGATGATGCTGTGACCTCGAAGAATGAGTAAACGAAACGACACCACAGGTTTTTGCTTGGTCACGATTATTTCTCTTGTAAATTATTATTTCTTTTACTACTGATTAAATGAGTCACAGGGGGAGTCACTGCTGACCTGGTAAATCAGAACTCAGTATAATTTAGTGAATGACTGTAGATGAACCACTAAACCTAATGTGATTGAAAAGATGCAAATATGTTCGCAAAAGAAATAAAATAAAAACTAACAAACGAAGTTATGAATGACTAAAATTGTATTTTAAAATACGGGAAAAGTAAACGGAAGTCACTAATTTACTACAAGAATCTAAGTTACATTAATGAAATAAAACTGTAACACTTGATCACATGTATATTTTATATTCTATAGTTCCTTTAATAACTACCGAGCTTTGTATGCCTTATTATAGTACAGGGCAGGATAAGCCTTTGTGCACTTAACATTCTCTCCAACTCATAGTATAAATCTATGACAGTATGGTATCTGACGTCGTGAACATGTCTGTCACTTCAGTGCTAAAAATATAAAAGCTCATCCATTTTGGTTCAATACCGATCCAATCCAATCGTGAAAGTTATTTAGGTCTGACATCTTCCCGGGCCGCTAAAGAATCGTTGGAGCCCAGAAACAACCCGGGATGCTCAGACACGTTTTTTTCTCTTCGCCCATGGTTGAATACCGGGACAAAAGGGCGATTAAGTATATATTTAACATAGCCACCTGCAAGATACAAGTACTATAGGGAGCTGCTCACTGGTCTTAAAAATATATATAGACTAATTTATTATCGTTGATGATTCATGGGTTGACATAAATTTCAGCTAAACGTTGTTATAGAACTTATAGTTTTCACAACTCAGACTAATGCTCAGGCATAAAACTTATAGTTTTGCACAACTCAGACTAATGCTCAGGCATAAGGAAAATGAGATAGAGAAATTTATTATATTTCGTTAATAAAAGTCGCTAAAAAATATTGAGCTTTCTGCTCTGTTCACCGCGTGGAATCGAACACCGGATTTTAGCGTTGTAAGGTCCATAATATGCCCGAAAAAGTGTTATAATTACTATAAAATTGTTTAATTTAAAATTAACTTCCAGACATTATGCTCCAAGTCACATCTTAATCGCTGGCGTACCTTTATCACAAGAGTAGCTCAAGAGTTGGTGGTGGGTGGTGATGACTAGCTGCCTTCCCTCTAGTCTTACACTGCTAAATTAGGGACGGCTGACGCAAATAGCCCTCATATAGTTTTGTGCGAAATTCAAAACCAAACAAACAAACCTTTATCACAATCAAACATTAATAAATAATTACTATATCAAAACAGATTTAACAGAAATTTGGTAGAATGACAAAAGTTATAAGCTACGCTTTAAACGCCGAAAGTTGTCGAAGCATTGGTAACGAATAGACCTAACGTTTGTGATCAAAAATCATGTAAGATGTAGATGGGGTGTCAAATCAGAGTTGTGTAGGCCCGGCATGGCCAGGTGGTTAGGGCGCTCTACTCGCAATCTGAGGGTCGCAGGTTCCAATCCCCGTTCCACCAAACATGCTTGCCCTTTCAGCCGTGGTGGTGTTATGATGTGACGGTCAATCCCACTGTTCGTTGATAAAAGAGTAGCCCAAGAGTTGGCGGTGGGTGGTGATGACTAAATTAGGGATGGCTAGCGCAGATAGCCCTCGTGCAGCTTTGCGCGAAATTCAAAAGAAACGAAACCAAGAGTTGTGTAAAAATAATATTTCAGATCTGTCTTTCATCTCTCACAAGTCACTGCTCCAGAGGCCTTTCGTACAATACCATAACTCATCAATTGAGGTGAGAAATGAGAGACAAAAGTTGTTGTATTGTTTTAACTGGTCATTTCATTTCAGCCCAGAAGGCTAGCGGGCCATTAGTGGCCTTTTCCCCCGTATTCAGATATATGTAAAGGTTATAGGGTTAGAGGTTTTTATCATTTAGGTATCAAGACTTCTTGAACCTACGTGTTTTTCTGACGTCATGAATATAAAGTTCAGTAATAGACAGCGACATATATACAATGGATGGGTATGAGAAATTAATATTAAAGAAGTAATTGCTCAAGACATAATAAAAGAAATAGAACGCAGGAGACGGATGTATACGGAATATTGAATAGAGTAATCAGAGTATAGAATAGAAAGTAACCAATTTCAGTAAAGAAAATTGTATAAGGGTAAATCTGCCATGGAGACAACAATGTGGTCAGGATCTTCTCCCGGAATTAATATTGAAAAAATTTTCAGCAGGAAACATTACCTTCTTCGGGGGGATAAATATTATTACATAGTGAGTTCAAAAAAAAGAAAAAAGATGTTGTGATAATGAAACATTCGGGTGGTCATGAATTTAGTGCTTATAACACGCAAATATAGACGAACATGCGGAAAACCAATGCGAGTGTAAAGACCGCAGGTGTGATTTAATATGAAATATCAATCACAGTGTATTCCTGATTAAGAAGTTAGCACACAGAATCACATACAAAAGTCTTACTGACCCTTTATTCTCCTGAAGAAGAATAGTGAACTGTTTATTCTTTTGTAATTAAGCACAAAGCTACACAATGGGTCATCTGTGCTCTGCCCATCACGGGTATCGAAACCCGGATTCTAGCGTTGTAAGTCCGCAGACATACCGCTGTGCCATTGAGGGGGCACACTGCTCCAAAACCTGTAGATGGTCATAAGGGCACATGTTTTGCAAAATTAAGAGTAAAGTGCCAGTTATGGCACTAGTCAAGCAATTAGTCAAATAATTTCTGGGACTTTGTTAAGATCAACCATATTTGAACAAGTAGCCATCAAACCATATCTGCTACGTATAGAATATAGAGAAGAGGGGAGAGTACGTAGCCCTAAGGAACTCCAGCGTATGAAGTGGAATATCGGGAAAAGTACCATTGATGAAGCTAGCAGCACAAGGACCGTTGAGGAATGAGTGTATCAGTCGGACATACTTACTAGTTTATAGATCAAACGTGACGGTCTCTTGATAATAAAGTGGTTGACAAGTTAAGTCAGGCAATGAGAGAAAGTGGTTCAGTGTTGAAAGATGTTGACGAAAGCCGGTTTTTATAAATCACCAGGAGGTGAAATTCATGAGAGTTTTGCTGAATAAGGGACATCATCAAACACCGGGGATGTATGACAAAAGTCCTTCAATTGAAGTCGTATGTGCCGAACAGCAATGGGATCCTTCAGTAAACATTCCTTAAAATAATGTGACGTTGAAGAGAAAAGTTCTGAAAGAGAACGAGCTGTGAGTGATATAATTTCGTCAGAGTTTGCATGGTCCAGAGAATGACAATCAGGCGCTTGATATAATTGGTCATAATAAGAGGCAGGAGCAGTAGTATTTTCTAGAATAGAATCAGGTGCAGAATGGTACAAAGGAATTGGATATGAAGGTAACTTCCTCTGGCCCATAAGTAATTTGAATTTATATCAAAATTGAGAGAAAGTAGTGGAATGTCAAAGCTGATGTCATTGATGATATTTGACTAGCTAAATAAAGTTTGGGGATTTTTATTGTAAGTCCATATAACGTGAAAGGATCAAGGAAGTCGCGATAATACTGCAGAATGATTTGTTTGTTTGTTTTGAATTTCGCGCAAAGCTACACGAGGGCTATCTGCGCTAGCCGTCCCTAATTTAGCGGTGAAAGACTAGAAGGAATTCAAATTCGATAACGAGGAACCCACTTTGAGACTAATAATGGCTGGAGACGGCTTGAATGGGTAATGAAGAAAAACTTTAATATAAGTTTAACATAACAGCAAATGTACAAC
>NW_013668150.1:143449-145992 GCF_000517525.1 Limulus polyphemus
GAAACGTTGTACATTTGCTGTTATGTTAAACTTATATTAAAGTTTTTCTTCATTACCCATTCAAGCCGTCACCAACCATTATTAGACTAGAGGGAAGGCAGCTAGTCAACATCGACAACTCTTGGGCTACTCTTTTACCAACGAATAGTGAGATTGACCGTCACATTATAACGTCCCCACAGCTGAAAGGGCGAGCATATTTGGTGGGACGGGGATTCGAACCCGCGACCCACAGATTGTAAGTCGAGCTCCCTAACCACCTGGCCATGCCGAGCCCCTGCAAAATGGACAAGGAGAGATGAAGAAGTATCATCGATCGTTAATAATGATAACTAACATTACTAAGATGATTTATACAATAATTTTACAAGCTGTTATGGCTTATTATTGTAACTTATGCAATAGTTAAAGGTATACAAGTAATACAGATTAATTATGTTATTTATTTACTCCATGCTGGTTACAGAACAGAGAATAATAAATTTTATGGGTAAGCTTTAAATAAAATTGACAAATATGTGATTAACACAAACTTCGTTACAAAATACATTTTTTTTTGCCCCCAGTGGGACAGCGGTATGTCTGCGGACTTACAACGCTAGCAACCGGGTTTCGATACCCGTAGTGGGCAGAGCACAGATAGCCCATTGTGTATCTTTTTGCTTAACTTCAAACAAACAAACAGAAAGCATCGACTGTGAAACTAATTATAGGATATGAATATCATAAGCATCCAAAGAAACTTGGTCGTGAGATAACCGAGGCAAGAAACAAGTTGGCTGTTGTTTTCATATGGTACATACATTTTCAATCTTAAGTGATGGATCTCAGGCAAGAAAAACTGGTAATAAAAAATCCATTCATTCGAGTGGGAAGAAACTCCTGTCTTTCACAAGATATCGATCATTTCAGTGATAGAAGTGCAAAAATCTCAAACTATAATAAAAAATATACAAAACTATTGATATCTTGTAACACAAATGACGCCTCCGATAATACATCTTGTGATCCAAATGAGATAATCTGATCGCAACTGGCTTATGGAATTACGTGTTGTTTCACCTGCACTAAGCTTGAAGTCAAGGATTGTTTAATTAAGCAAGAAGTTTTCTGATATGAAGGGCCTAAAGATTGATCTCTATCACCTATTTAAACAGTTTGGCAAGTTTGAAATTAAGCAAGAAGTTCTCTGGTGTGAAGGGCCTAAAGATTGATCTCTATTATCTATTTAAACAGTTTGGTAAGTTTAAACAGCACTTCAATGCTGCTGAGCCACTTGGAGACTTGGTATACAAGTTTTACATAGTAAAACTTGGTACCAGATATATTAACCAAAAGTTTAGAAAATCTTTTATATAACTGCATCATCTTGGCACAAGCTATAAAATATTCAATCGCCAATATTAAACAGAGACAACTGAAAACTAAAATGGTTAGATATCTGATATATTTTAAAAACTACTCTTTCTTGTACAAATGTTCCTTGTAACAAGCAGATGTTGGATATGATGGCATAACTTTCACGTAAATTTGAAAATAATTATTTCTTTTTGAAATAACACCAGAAATTGAAAAATCAGTAAAAGTGGCCTTGCTAATATACTTAAAGAAGAAACAAAATTGTAAGGTTATTGCAGAAGAAACTGAATGAAAATTTAATAAAATGTGGCCTACACGAAAGAAAATATATGCACAAAAAGAATTTCAATAGAAAGAGTTCATTTCTGTATCACTCAGTGGAATGACTCGTTTATAGTGCAGAAAGTGAAACAGATCATCTGAAGGAATATATATAATACCTAATCTATTAGAGTGCATGGAAGAAATATTTTTTAATGCAGATATTCATCAACTCATGATTTGGCTGAATTTTGGCAACTGAAAGCATGATATAAACATTGAATTAGAATCACTCAACTAGTTAAAAACCCACTTCACAGAAATTCTTCAGTTCAATAATTACAATAGCACTCGGCTTAAACAGTAAAGAAAATATCTGAAAATAATACCCAAGTTATTTTACAAATGAGTACCAGCTAAAGCATTCTGGGAAACAATACTGACGTTTGCACAGAAATAATTTTTAAATATTTGCCTAATTGATGAAGTTTCTTTGTGTATATTAACTTTGATGAAGCCGCAAAGGCGAAACGTTGGTTAAGGTATAATAAACAATTGTTTTATATATATCTGGAGTATAAAGACTGTTTTTTCTAAACTTTTTACCAAAATATGTAAATCCCTTTAGCATGCACTGCAAATTTTGATAATTTTCTTCTTAATCATTTATGAAAGAGTGCCTAAGGAGGATATGACTAAGTAACAGTTTTATTCGGACCATATATCATGACAACAACTGGAGTATTTAATTTTTCAGTTTTGTGAGGGGCCCGGCATGTAATTAGATCTCAAATCGGTCAAAAGATGACGGAGCTATGAGCTAAAAGTTTGTGCTTGAACAAAATCTGAGGGTCGCGGGTTCATATCCCCGTTCCACCAAACATGCTCCCCCTTTCAGCCGTGGGGGTGTTATAATGTGACGG
>NW_013668150.1:146002-161009 GCF_000517525.1 Limulus polyphemus
GAAATTCACAACAAACAAACAAACAAAATAGGAAACAGTTACTTTCTACCGTTGTATGTGACGTATTGTTCAGAGCATTCAAAACTTAAATATAAAACAATCATTAATAGTATAGAAATTGTATTTGATAAGATATTAATCAGGCAATCAGATAAAAGTATAAAATTTCTTTCGTTTATTGTTCTTATCACTTGGGTCGACTTGAGAAAACCTTTCTTAACCGTTTATCATACTTTTAGTCTTTGCTGCTTTGAATGAAAAAGAATTTTTTACTAAGATCGGAAGTAATCTAGTCTGTTAAGCGCTTTTCTATGTACGACGGACATAGAATATTGATTATATATCGTTACTTTGTGAAAATGTTTGCTAAAATGGGTAAAAAAAAAACAACTGTTTATATCGCTGTTTCCGAGAAAAACGAAGGACGTAATAACTTAAAAGACATTATGATTTTGGTTTAACATATTTTCCTTAGTAATAACAACCACAACTGATCCTACAACAAGCCCCCCAGTGGCACAGTGGTATGTCTGCGGACTTACAACGCTAGAATCCGGGTTTCGATACCCGTGGTGGGCAGAGCACAGATAGCCCATTGTGTAGCTTTGTGCTTAATTACAAACAACGAATCCTACAACAAAACACGTACTCCATCTGTGGACTTTGTTTGGTTCGTATATTTGTTCCAATAGTAAAATTATTTAGAAGTAATTCATCTGCTGAGTTATAAAAGGTTCCTTAACATCGTTATTCTTTATCCTCTAGTATGTGGTTCAAACAGAAGACAAAATCAATTTAGCAATATCGTTTTTTGTAATACAATTTCCTTACGGAACTACAATAAAAACCCCGTTTGTATTATCGAATATTTTTGTAATGTATTAACTATCAAATATTATATTCATGGGAAAACTACTAAGGCTGTCTGTTATTGTCCCTAATCTTAAACTTCTGACCAAATGGAGGCCACCGCTCAGTAGCATATAACCACCTTAAGCATTGATTGTTACTCTTATAATGCACTCACAACCTAAAGCAAGAGAAATATTTTTGAGATATCAGGCAGAATTGAACACGTGTCTCCAGCTCCGAAATCCAGAGCTCTAGCACAGGGCCAACTAGCCCTTGCCCGATTACGTCATATAAATAAATGATCAAACACTGCAGAATAGATATAAATATTTTTACTGTGTTTAGATACTTTGTTAGCAATATTTAATGGAAAGCTGTTTATAGAAATTTTCATTTTTATAAATTTCTTAAACATTCTCGAAAATCTACGACTCACCTTTCGTGTGTTCTGACTAAAACTTAAGAATTTGTGGCAACAGTAACTATTTGTTTAAATTTTATCTAAAATGTGAGACCCACCTTACAATATGGCATCCATTCAATAGTTCAGAAACGCCTGAACATATTTTATGTTTGCTGTTATAGAATTAGTTTCATGTTCCCAATACTAGTTTGTATATAAAAAATAGCTGAATTGTGACAAAACATAGTTTTGTTTTTGATGTTCTCGTTGATAGGTATTGATAGGATAAAAAAGAAAATAAGTTTAAAGTATTATTTAGAGCATTTACGCTTACTGAAATTTGATTATTTTTCAAGAGAGTTTTTTCCGAACCTGAATACCTAAAACATACGTTTCTTCAGATTTACGCTTTTTCTTAGGAAAACTCAAACATATTATCCACAACACATTATTAAAAATAGGTTTAATAGTATTCGAACTTCTACAAAGGTCACAAGAAAAAAAAAGCTAATGTGGTCCCAGTTTGATGTGCCCTATATTTGTTCATGTTTTTGAGCTTTGAGAGGTACCACTAACAGCTCTGTTAGAAATCCGAGTGGGCCACAAAACCATTTCAGCCGGGCCAGGTCGTGACGTAGCAGGACAGAGAGGAAGTCTCTCAGAAACCCGACACTTAAAGCTGCCTTTGTTTGTTTAAAGGAAGTGACGTAAGAAATCCCTAGCCAATGAAAATGACCCGGAGAGGTTCTATTGAAGCGATTATCAGTTGCCAGTACCAGAGACGATTCAGTTTTCTCTAAGTTAATACTTCTTCTTGACACACGGCTGATCTCTCCTCGACCAAATCACCATGGAAGCTATCAAGAAGAAGATGCAGTCGATGAAGTTGGAGAGAGAGAACGCCTGTGACCGAGCCGATATTGCAGAGCAACAGTGTCGTGACGCTAATGCTCGAGCAGACAAGGTAGGCTTGCCACAAAAATATAGAAAACAATCTTTGACCAAAATGCATTTTCAAACTTTACATCTTGTAAAAAAAAAGAAAAAAAAAGCGTAAACGAACCCATTCAAAGACATTTTTAAAAATTAACTCTATGTTTGATAGCGCACTACCTATAGTTAGATATAAAATATCTCTAATCCCAAATGCTTATGGATTCTATGTTTAAAACCAATTAAATCTCCAGATCTTGTACAACGTCATGATAATGCGTGCTAATTAAGTTGATATTTGTTATAAGACATTATGTCAGGCCTATCTTTTAACACTACGTGTGCAGCAATATGCCCGATAAAGGGTCTGATAAGACGGCCGAAAGATCGCAAAATTAAATATTTTAACGTTCAGAAAAGTCCGTGCATAATTCTACACAGAGTGTATAATAGTGTATTTCAATTACATTATATTCGTCATATATATAAAAGTGTTAAAAGATATAATAGGCTTAACATAATGTCTTATGACAAATATTCTTAATTATATCACGCTTCAACAGCTTCTAAAAGACGTTTACACCATAACAGTTGATAAGTTGATATTTTATAAAGTTATATATGTCAGTCTTGGTGGATAAGACACTTTACATTACGCAGGGCAATTTAATTTACCAATGACTAGATTTGAAAACAATATTTATTTGTAAATATGTATCAACTTAAGTGAAACTTTTACTGCCTTAAATATTATGCTGCCGAGCTAACCTATGAACTGTATATACTACGATAGTACTTATAATTAAGTAAGTTTAAGCATACACAAATTTCAAGATGGTAAATTGTTCTATCATTGAAACCAAAACCATGAAAACAGATTTTGGGCCTCTATGGTCTGGTGGTTAAGGCGCTCAACTTACAATCTGCGGTTCGAATCTCGTCACTGAAGATGCTCGTCTTTTCAGCCTCGTGGGCGTTATAATGTAACAGTCAATCCCATTTTCGTTGTTAAACAGTAGCCAAAGAGTTGGCGGTGGATGATGTTGACTAGCTGTCTTCCCTCCTGTCTAGATTATGGATGAATAGCGCAGGTAACCCTCCAATAGCTTTGCGCAAAAGTTAATAAAACAAACAAACACTCGTCTCTTTGTTATTTTACTGGATAAGACAATTAAGTAAAATAACAAGAATTTGCTTCAAAAAAAGGCTAAATGAAAAACTAGAAGTAAGTCTCCAGTTTCTAATACATCTCTGATTTCGAATTAAATGAACTTATACTTCTCGTTGCAAACATACAATCGACTAAAACATTCACAGCTACTATTTCTGAAAATAAGCAATCCCAATCAATTTGAAGTTCCGCAGAAAATTTTTAAAATGCATATTTTTTATGTATATTTTAATCAAAAAAAAAGTAGAGACCGTTCTTTGTAGGTGATGAAATTATAAATAAATGTATCTCTATATTATTGCTTTTACTTTGGAAAATGTAACTGACGACGATTATACTAGTGCCACGCCCCAAGTCATCATCGCAACCCTCTTGTTACGTAATTAATTGTATTTACACGCTCCACATATACGTGCATTTAAAGAAGAAAAGACAGCTTCAAAACAATTTCTTTCCTCTGAAAAGAAGAAAACAGTGTGCAACATGTAACGGAGTTAACCGCTAAAGAAGTATCCTTCTTTTCCTAAAAATAGCCCTCTATACTATACATGGCCATGATCTCAGGAGAGCCAATACCCTTCTTAGCTTTCGGTGGAGGGTTAAATAGAATTTTTTTAAACTCAAATTCTACTGCAAGATATGTTAGAAAACTAAACCATTGAAGTTTTTATTATTTCCCTTTCAACTTCCACTGTGAAATACATATAATTATATATATATCTAAAACGTTTATGGAGTTTTGAGTCCTTTTTTAATTAACCATACAGCAACCTAAGTTAATTTAGGTATGTGAATAATGTTTGACATTGCGTCTACTTTATTCTTCGATATTATACAGCGGACCAACTTTTTCTGAAAACAAGCATTCCAAATGGATTTGAAGTTCCGAAAAAATTTAAAACACGTATTTTTTTATTTTAATCAAAAAGTAGAGGCTTTCTTTGTAGGTCAAAAAGAGAAGCATATATATATATATATATATATATTAACCGTATTTGTATTTTAAAATTAAGTATAGGTGAGACTAAATTCTCAAAGTAACGTAATATTTCAGTATCAGTTACAAAGACTTCAATGGGCTACTTCGGAAATTTTAGAAATATACGAAGAAATAAGACTTTGACAGTTATAAGAATCAATAGGGTTTTTAGTTTAACTTCAGAATGTGTAGTGTTTTTTTTATCATCAGAGTATTCCTTTCGGCGCTTTTAAATTATATTTCTCACCTACCTATGATTTTGGTGATATTTAAGGCTGACTTTTCAATAAAAGCATTATTTTTAGTGAAAAAACCGAAACAATGTAAAATTAACTAAATAGTTTGTTTTATAAGCTGAAACCATAACGTAACATTTTTTACATAAAATAGATATGTATTTCATTCGTGCTTTTTTAATGCAATAAATCATTGTATGTACAGTTCACTTACATTAAATGTTTAACCCGCATGCAATTCATATATAACATTTATAAATAATTAATCTTGACTTTTAGTCAAAACTATATATATATATTCTTACATAGATCATAATTAAAAATGAGTACAGCTAATTAAATATACAGTTCTTAAGTTCTTACTTATAAAGTATCACTGCTATCGATATTTTCGGCCGTAATCCTAATAATATCTCAAGAGGTTCGGCCACCTTAGGAGATTTATATATAAACTTTATCATGTAATCTAATTTCCCTGGATTTTTCATATAGTAAGCAAAGCTGAAAAAAAAAAACGTGAATCCAAGTTTTATAATTAGTAACAAAAAAACACTTAGTATAAATTCACATGTGCATCTCTAAAAAGTATTATGTGTACATAATGACTAAATTTACAGCAATATATATATATATATATGTGTGTACATATTATCTACTCTTAAGTGATTTCAGACAAAGTTTTTAATGACATTTAAATTTGAACAGTTTCGCAAATAAAAGAATAGGAAAACACTATAAGTCTCGATTACTTGTAAGCAGAATACTTTTTGCTTATAGAGTTATTATTTGCCATGACCTAGAAAATATTTAAATCTAGGTTTTTAAACAGACTTGCGCGTGTCGAATTTAATGTGAAAGCTGAATTCGCCTTAGATACTTACAGAAAAAATATATAAAATAAATAAACGTTACGATTTCAAGACTACAAATTATGACCAAGAAGTAAACTGACAATATATATATATAGCAATACCTTTGTGTAAAATAATTAAGAAGTGCCTAAAAGTTATCACCTTTATCTAATTTTAAAGGAAAGGGACGAGACGTTGACCTAAGATTGCAGAATCAGGAAGCATAAGTTCAAATATAATTATACATTTTTGTATAGACAATTATATTGCAAGTTTTGGTCGCATTATATTTTAAATTTCTCCAAAGTAAGGATTCGATAAGTAAAGTTAGACCTTATGACAGATGCATAAATCCTGGAAAAGTTTGATATATCACTACTGGGACTCTAAGGAGAAGGAAGAGGTTATTCGAAGTTATACTGAGTTACTTTTATACACAGATATCTATAATGTTATTTTTTCTTTTTTCTTCTCTAGTTATATTTTCATTTCTTATCATGTATGGGCCAAAACTAATTAGAAATATGACACTGCTTTTGGCAGAGAAAGCGAGTATAGGTTGTTGGAGATGTAATTGGAATTTTTGCCTTTCTTATAAGCAAAGAAAATAGTTTTAAAATACAATATTAGAAAAAACACTAGGAAAATATTGTCACACTTTGTTTTCAGAAGCAACTCACCATTATAATTTTGCTGTAGGCAGAAGAAGAAGTCAGGGCTCTTCAGAAGAAAATCCAACAGATTGAGAACGAATTAGATCAGGTCCAGGAGCAACTCGCTAGTGCTAACAACAAATTAGAAGAAAAAGATAAGGCCCTTCAAAATGTAAGTTTTTGTCTACTTTATTTGATTTATATACAAAATGTTCTGTTTTGATAATATTGTCAGGCAATCATGAAATTTTAACGCCCCTGGCTGCGTGTAACGTGTACATTTCACAGTAATAATTTTAATGTATTTTATGATCTACGTATATGCCCTGAAAGTATAAGTAATATTTTGCTATATCATGTTATCTACTTTGCTGAGCTGACGAGAACTGATTTTGCTTTTGTTGCAATTCTGAGCTCCCCCATAATATTAGATTTGTTGCTCAGTGTTAACTAGCATTTCACATGTTTCATTAATAATCTTGTTTTAAATAAACAGACAGACGTTTGTAATCATTATCTTTCTTCTTTTAAACCTTTTATTTGATGGTTCTAGTTTTAACCACAATTAATGGGTATTCCACAAAGTTTTATGATGAAACCTACTCACCAACACTTTTGTCTTAAACCCAGGCTGAAGGTGAAGTTGCTGCTTTGAACAGACGAATCCAGCTGTTAGAAGAAGACTTCGAGAGGTCAGAAGAAAGATTAAAAATTTGCACCCAAAAGCTGGAGGAAGCATCTCAACTGGCAGACGAAAGTGAGCGGTAGGTGTTTACTTGAGCCATTTTTAACCTCCTCTGAATAAAATACTCCACTTATTTATCTCTTTGAAATACTACACTGCCTTAAAACAATAGATGCTTATTAAGGTATGAGTTATAGTAACAGGAAGTAACTGTACGTTGCAACAATAAACAAACACTTCTATCTTTACAAAACGTGCCACTCAAATGCCGGCTATTTTGTGTAAGCTTATTATTTGATTTTATGAGTAATATTACACACATTATTTTATGTGGGTCTCATACTAAGTTGTGTAAGATTATTCACGAGCTAAGTGAATAAGATACTATATATTTTTATGTAAGCCTATTATTTAATGTGCAAAGTGTCACATTTCAAGTGTGAAATGTTGCAGTTATGGCGTAGAAATAAATATTGATAAATATTATTATTTTAAAAATAAAAACGGTAATGTCGTGACTGAACATTAATTTGACTACGCGTATAATTGATCAACATAGTTGATTTATGTCAAAATAATCTCTTATTTTTCCTGGTCAGTATGCGAAAGATGCTGGAACATCGCAGCATCACGGACGAGGAGCGCATGGATTCTCTTGAAAACCAATTGAAAGAGGCCCGTATGATGGCAGAAGATGCCGATAGAAAATACGATGAGGTGACTTACCTTTGTTGTCAAAAAAGGATAATCTTGTTCATCATGTTGACTGTGGCAGCATGTGTCATACGGTGTTTTGTTTCTGACCAACTGTCTTACTAATGTACGTACTCCCTACGCCTACTTTAACCTTGCTTAATTGCAAATTCCCAGTTAATTTAAGAATAAAGTTACTTTATTTTTGTTTTGATAGTGTTATTTAATAAAATACATTTTTTTAACAATCCATTTTTCTTTAACCTTGGTCCTCATCCTTAAATAACCTTGGCAATATATTTAGTTTGTTTAGCCCTAGCATGCCTACAATTCATTCAGTCTTGTAGTACATTTTACAACCATTTAATTCTGGTAATCTCTACACCCAATAGAAAACCACTAAAATGTATATATCCTATTTACATCATTTCTAAAACCTTAATATTTGGCATGAATAACATTCAAGCCTGACCTTTCACTTAACATAAATTTTTAAATGTCAAATCATGTACTGCATTTGAAGACTTTAAATTTTATTGTGGTTATTTCGCCACAAAAGCTTTTATTTTCGAATGTTCACAGTTTATAAGGAAAACTTTTCCTAACCTAGTCAGTCTAGTTTGCAATTTTCCCTTTTTTATATCAGGCTACTAACGTTTGATTAAACTTGAATCAAATGCTTAATTTATGTGGATATAAATAACCTTAAAGTAAATGTAAACGAGAGTTTCATGAAGAGTTTTTATTGTCTCAGGGTGTAAAAATTTGCTTATATGCCTATGTTAAAACTGAATTACATAAGTCGCGATAAAACGCACTTAAAAAATTCAACATGTAGCAAGAACACAACCTTCAAGAATCAAAAACAAAAAGCTATTTTTGCTACTTATACCCTTCTGTTGTCGATATACTCTGTATATTTAACTTCAGACTTATAATCTGAAGAAGTGAAAGTTCCAAACAACCATGAGCTGGTTGTTAATCAGTGGTTAGCTTGCTGAGTTGCAGATATAGAGGTCCAAAGTTCGTACTGAAATATTGCCTCTGAACATGCTCTCCTCTTACAACTTTGGGTTCGTTGTAACTGTAGCAACCAATTCCGCTATTCAGTTGATAAAAACTGTTTAGACAACAGTTGCTGCTAAGTGGTTGCTATTCCTCTGCCAATGTATAATTTTTCCTTGGCTTGGGCGTAGCCCAGTGGTTAACGTGCCAGGTTGTGAACCCAAAGATGTATGGTTTGCATCTCGTTACCGCAAAACTCCCACTCCGCAATTTAGGGCCGTGGTATTTAGGGGTGGCTATACCTAAATCTTGGAATCTCTGTCCTAACCATGTTGTTTAAAGTGCTCTTCAGAGTGAAAATACCAAATATCAATCAAACATAAAAGAAAATACTATTTTTAGCACTACTTTCAACTATAGGCCGACTAGGACGCCCGACTCGTAATCTGCGGGTCGCGGATTCGAATTCCTGTCCCTCCAAACATGCTCGCCCTTTCAGCCGTGGACGCGTTATAATGTGACGGTCAGTCACACTATTCGTTGCTAAAAGAATAGCCCAAGAGTTGGCGGTGGGTGGTGATGACTAGCTACCTTACTTCTAGTATTTCACTGCTAAAATAAGGATGGCTAGCGCATATAGCCCTCGTGTAGTTTTACAAGAATTTCCAAACAAACCAAAACTTTCAAATATATATTTCGTGTATATATCCTTATCAAATTTTGCATTATCGGTTTCAATATTTACGATTGAATAACACGAAATAGGACTGTGAGAAAGGAACATGTTTTTCTTTGATTTGGTTGTTGTTTGTTATTAAGCACAAAGCTACACAAAGGGCTATCTGTGCTCTGCCCACCATGGTTATCGAAACCCGGTTTTTATCAGTATAAGTCTGCAGACATACCACTCTTTGATTTGGAGCTAAATAGTACAATCAAACAAGCTTCTGCACTCATAACTGAAAATGAGTTAAATGACAATTCTATACATTTTAACTACTTAATGCGTCATTACTTATGTTATTTACATGGTTTTATAATATGATAGAAGTTTTTTCTTCTTAAGAGATAAGCTGTAATTAGTACTGGAAATTTATTTAAATTCCTTAAAACAGACAAGATATCTAATACCAAAAAAAGCCAATAATTCATTGAACAGTAAATCAAAAAATGCTTACTAAGATCCAGTGTTTTTATTTTTACTTATAGGTCGCCCGTAAGTTGGCCATGGTTGAAGCTGATCTGGAAAGAGCCGAAGAACGTGCTGAGAGTGGTGAAACGTAAGTCTTAAAATCCAGTGTTTAATTCCCCGTAATGTACAAGGCACTGTGTACCTTTGAGCAAAAAACAAACAACAAATAAACCCTTCTTTCTTGATGAGACTTATTGCATGTGGCAATAAAGATCCTCTAAAAAATACGTTTGAGTAAAACGTCTTATTCAATTTTCTTCTTAAAATAATATTATTCCCATATTTTCCTTTATCGAAGTTGATTCTACACCAGAAGCACGACTTTAGTAACATTTTTCCTACCTACAAGTTAATATCATACTTATACCCAGATATTACGTGCTTTTTCTTCAACAGTGACATCTGTATTTCTTCTTGAATATCTATTCTCGTATTGAATAACTGAATAATGTATTACATACAAGTTTGTATGTATATACGTGTTGAATAGCTGAATAATGTATGAAATATAAGTTTGTATGTATATACGTGTTGAATAGCTGAATAATGTATTAAATACAAGTTTGTATGTCTATACGTGTTTAATAGCTGAATAATGTATTAAATACAAGTTTGTATGTATATACGTTTTGAAAAGCTGAATAATGTAATATAATATAATAGCTGAATAATGTATTAAATATAAGTTTGTATGTATATACGTGTTGAAAAGCTGAATAATGTAATATAATAGCTGAATAATGTATTAAATACAAGTTTGTATGTATATACGTGTTGAATAGCTGAATAATGTATTAAATACAAGTTTTTGTTTTGCAGCAAAATCGTGGAACTTGAGGAAGAGTTACGTGTGGTCGGTAACAACTTGAAATCCTTGGAAGTTAACGAAGAAAAGGTATAAAAACTTTTGTATAAAGTTGTTTTTCTTAATCATTCCTGGTGTTAAATGTAGATATATATATATTCTTCAAATCTTCAAACAGCTTCATTATTTGTTCCCGGTATCTAAATATAAATATCAGTTGCATTTATCAGAATACTTCTTTATTATTTGTGATATTTAAACTTGACACAAATGAAACAAACTAATTATCGAATGAATTATTCATCAGTTCTGATATTTAACTGTTTTTGTATTTATCAAAATACTTCGTCATCTAAATTCATTAGATTACCAATTTTATCTTCAATGTTTTATCTTTTGTTTCCTGTTTAAGGAAACAATAGCGTGACTTCTGTTCTGCTTTACATAATGATCGTTTTTATTTGTTCTCCATATGCTTGCTTAAGTACGTGTTATTTTTTCCACTTTCTTGATATTATTATACATTCTTCTCCTTCTTTTATGTTAAAATTACTTTAAAATAATTCCAGTTTTCATTTGTACCTGTTTGGTTTACTCAGTGTTTGTTCCTCCTTTTGTTTGTTTTATTGTTTCTTTGTACTCTGATTGTATTAACGACCTAGTTTGTTATGGTTTTTGTTTTTATTTGCTTATCATTTTTCAAGTTCAATTATTGAAATTTAAAATAGTATTTTTGCGTATTCTAATTATGTTTGAGGCCAGACCTATAATGGATATTTACGCTTAACATTGAGATTTGTTCAGATACACAGAGTATTTTATCCCAAAGACGCAACTGAATTTAATTTTTCCCTATTTGATTATTGTTTACATGTTGACATATTTTTGTTCTTCTTTTCGTCTGATGCGTATTACTTTGTTTGAATTTCACTTTAAGCTAGTTTTTGTGTTATCAGTTATAAATGTATATAATGCTTGTTTTCTCTATATGTTTTCTCACATTTTACTTTGTGGATAAATTTCGCCGTGGGAAGTCGTCTTCCCTTTCAACATTCAGAATGTTTTACATTTTACTTACGTTTTCTAAAAAGCTATAGTTCCAATAAACAAATGTTTATTATTTGTTTATTTCCTGGAAACCGCTTTACAATCAGTTCTTTGTCTTTTTGAAATATGAACGTATCTTATTGGCGTTTGATGACATATTTCCGTATCAAGAGATTGATTCAAACTGACAAACAATTGTTGAAAATCAGATTCTGCATGGTTCTTTGAAAAATGTGAGAATTTAATTCAGTTTTGTTTTACTTTTTGTGTAATATTTGAATAAATCTGTCAATGACATAAGCTAACAGGAGGTTTTTACTGCAGTTAAACTTTTTATCATTCCTTTCTTTTCTATAGGCTCAGCAAAGAGAGGAAGCTTACGAAACCCAGATCCGAAGCATGACTTCCAGACTAAAGGAGGTAAGTATTAACCTTCTGAAATGTTATAACTTAACTAACAGTTTCTTTTCAACACATTTAGGCACTGCACAAAGAAGAATCCTACGAAACTCGACTTATTTTATTACTTCCAGAAAGCTTTTGAAAAACCTTTTTTTTTTTCATTTAAATCAAAGCGACAAGTTATTTTTTTTATTTGTTTTAATTAACCTTCTAATTCAAATTATCATTTAACTAAGGCTTTTAGACAAACCAAAAATTATCTCTGCTATTTGATTTCTTTTCCAAAACTATCAGTGGAAATAAAACAATGCTAAATATAATACTTATAATTTTTTCTAGCAATGAGTGCAGGGTATTCTTCTTAGTTTGATAAAGGAATTCAAATTCCGACTCTTCATTGTGATTCATACAATGTTAACTGAAAACAATCTAATACATGAGCTTATGAGATGTGAAATTGTATTTTTATAAAGCGATGAATTAATAGCGTTTTAATGTGATGGTGTAGGCTGAAGCTCGTGCCGAATTTGCTGAGAGATCAGTGCAGAAACTCCAGAAGGAAGTGGACAGGCTGGAAGGTACATAACGTGTCTCATTATCTTCTTATTCTTTTAGCATATAGTACATATGAATAACATATTTTTACATATGTGTTATTACAAGGAAACAGAAAATATTACCATTTTATCCATTACTGTAAGAATAAGAAACCTTTCAATCGTTCCATTTGTCCTTGATATCTTTGTAAAACAATTGTTCTACCTGGTTCTGAAGAATATATATTACCAATTGTCCTCAAATGTAGCTTCCCATTTCATTTGAAAATGCACAGAAAAAGCCGGTTATTGATTTGCTCCTGTTTTTACTAAGTGATAATGTAGAATATTTTAACTTGCACAGTATGGTATGCATAAGGTTTCGTTGTACATTAATGCTAAAGTTGAAAGTCCAGTTATCTTCGATTGTTGTTTTTGAAGCGATATACTTGTCCTCAGTTTCAGATGACTAACGCATAATTTTTTTTTTCGAGCTCTATCGTTAATAAAATTCAGAGAAAAAAAAACGTAGAGTTAGTATAAGCTCGTTATATGAGCTGTGAGTACGTTTGTATGAAGGTTTAAGCTATAATGTTTAAAATAAAATAACTTGACATTCCCCGAGTGATAAAATACTTATGTAATGTTTCCTTAATTCGTATACGTGAGTTCAGTTCTAAACAAAATCTAGTTGTTATCTAAATGAAAAAAAAAAAAATACCCTGTAATTTAACGTGTCCAAAAGCTTGTTGTCTACTAAGCTGTATTTTCCTGATTCAAAATTTCCATAATATTTTGTCAGGAATGAAGTTTCTACGACACTGCAAGGAGAGATTTAAAAATATTTATCAATTACCGCTCTGGTAGTTAGTTACGTAATTTTAACGTGTTCTTCTTATCTGTAAAATTCAGTCATACAGATAGATATAGTATAATTTTCGTTATCTACAGTCGGTATAGTATTATATTCAGTAATCCAATATTAGTAGGTTATATTTGTTACACTTCTATTCATTTCTCTCATTTAACAAACTTTACAAGTTCAGTTTAATGAATTCAAATGTGTTCATAATAGATTTTATGGGTAAGGATATTTAAAGAACAGATATATATATATATTATATTATATTAATCCTTACACCTTCTGAGACATTAAGATATCGTTCTTAAATTAACTGTTGAATTTTCTTCCAGATGACCTCGTCCACGAGAAGGAGAAATACAAGGCCATCTCAGACGACCTGGACCAGACCTTTGCAGAGCTCACCGGTTACTAGGAGTTTGCTGACTTTTTCTCGGATTTGTATCTGTATATTGTAAAGGTCGTCACCCTGTTTCCTGTAAGCTTTCCACCCAAACATTATCCACAGTTCTTCTCAGTTCCCTCACTGAGACACCGATGAAATGTGATCCAGAAACTTACCCAGGTGGCCGAAATCAGGAAATCATCGGAGTTGTTGCAGGAAAAGAAACCATCTGTAGCGTTTTCACAAAATGTTGCTTACACGGTCCTCGCTGTGAGGGAGACGAAAATAAAAGACTGTTTCTGTACCCATCAATGTTTTGTTTGATATTATGAATAAATTTAAGATTTGTTTTCTTTTCTTTTTCTTTTTTTGAAGTTCCAAATTAAAAATAAATGGATTCCATAAATTATAAGGAAAAGTAAACTGTCAACATGGCTATTATTGTTATGTACCCCAAGAAAAAATACAAAAAACAAACATTTTCATACATATAGACTCAACCAAAGTTAAGGCATAATCCACAGCAAGTATAACCTTTTTCAATCGTTTTAATTAGTAGAAATGAAATGCGTAATTTGAATTTTATGCCTTTTGAAAGTTTGTCTGGGATAAACTGTAGCATCCATTCGATTCACTAGATGTAAAGCAAAACTTAATTAAAAAGAGAAGCACCACAACAGCAATTGTAAAAATATTTAATAAACTTTTTCAAAATCTACAAATTCCATCATTAGTGATTTGTAAAAAAATACATACATTAATAATAAAACAAAATATGACGAGTGCAATTTTTATTAAAATTGGACACGTAAGATGAAACAAAAAATTAAAAGTATTGAAATATAACAACAAGTTCCTGGAGTGTACTTGTGTAAGAGAAAAATATATTTAAAATAAAGAGAATTGAAAGGTTGTTGTTTAATTTCGAGTTTTTATTCACTACCAGTAAACTTTTTTAATGAGTAATTTGTGGTTGGTGAAATCTTAGGCTGTAATTTTGCAATTAGCAATGGAAATTAAATGACTACCTTTTTCAGTGTGTATACAGATAGAAAAACACAAAGGTTTAAAAGTTTATTATGATTTCTGCTTGAGACACCCATGTGTTTTTCACAACGTATTTATAAATAGTATAGAATTTTGCCAATAGAGGTGGCAGTATACAGTCGTCAAAAATTTATTGGCAAACGATCCGTGAGCGCAGAATACTCAATATAATTTGTGGATAGAATGATTTTGTTACGACATCGAGGTCACGTGACTAGTATCACGCCACGTCATTCTCGAACTTTCACTTCTTTTTCTTAAATCTCGTGA
>NW_013668150.1:161305-162138 GCF_000517525.1 Limulus polyphemus
GGACTTGTGTCGCTAAAGTTTCTTTGGAACGAATTTACGGGAAATTAATTAACGAACGAACGGAGACGTAAAAATTTATTTAATTTCTGAATATGAGATCATATGAGACAAGGGGAAGGAGTTTTCCTCTTAAAATGTTTCATAAAAAGATAATTTCGAGATGGATGCATAAATAGCTAGAACAAATACTGTAAGCTCTGTTTGTAAAATGTGGTAGAAGGTTACGTTTTTTTAAACGATCTGGTATAAAGCAGTCAAAGCTGAGATCCAGGATAATAGTAAGCATTTTCTTTTGTTAGAAAGATGTGGTAAACTGGCTATTTAGGCGATTAAGTTAAAAAACAACTTCGCTCTGTCCTCCTCCTTCAGGGATGACTCCCATTAAAATACACCCTATCCCGTTACTCAAGAATAATTCTCTGCCATAATTTCCCTTGCAAACAATAACAGCATTTAAAATGGATATTGCTCTCCTTAGGATGTTTACAAATATTATTTCTTTGAGAAAAAATAAGGTATGCTGGTTTCTTTCTTCCTAAGTATTGTTACGTCTCCGTGTGTTAATTAATTTTCCGTAACTTCGTTCCGACGAAACTTAAGCGACACATGTCTTTTCTTAATAAAACTAGTTTATTCTTTCCGAATATAACTTTACCGATACACTCAACTTCAACAATCGCGCTAAACAAACGCTGTAACGTCTCTTGTGCTCTCTGACTGCAGTTCAATTACTCAATGTCTATACACACATTACATTACCGCGTCACGTTGTCCCCTCTTATATATACCCGACTACCCTATATCTAGCAAATACTAGAGCATTCGCCAAGATA
>NW_013668150.1:163002-172008 GCF_000517525.1 Limulus polyphemus
TATCTTGGCGAATGCTCTAGTATTTGCTAGATATAGGGTAGTCGGGTATATATAAGAGGGGACAACGTGACGCGGTAATGTAATGTCTGTGTAGATAGTGAGTAATTGAACTGCAGTCACAGGGTATTGTTGAAGTTAACGTTCGTTCGTTATAGTGTTTGTTTTAGCGCGAATATTGAAATAAGTGTATCGGTAAAGTTATATTCGGAAAGAATAAATCAGTTTTATTAAGAAAGGACTTGTGTCGCTTAAGTTTCGTCGGAACGAAGTTACGGAAAATCAATTAACAAACGGAGACGTAACCATTCTGGAAACGGTAAATTTGAAGTCTTCTCGAAAGATAGCGATATCATAAAAATGGCAAGACGTCGTATACGTTTCATAACATTTCACAGCTACATATTTTATGACAATATTATTAATTCAAAACCACATATTTCATTTCTCCCAGGTCAGAAACAGATTAACAATAAAGAATAAAATATATTCAATTATTATATGTTTAGTTCTATACTAATAAATGTACTGAAGTATTAGTTTTGAAATAAATTATAGTTTATTAACACTAAAAGTAAAATTACATTCTATAATTAATGGAATCTTTTTTGGATCAAATTCGCTAAAGTTTCGTCGGAACGAAGTTACGGAAAGTTAATTAACAAACGGAGACGTAACAATATATTTACACACTTCATTAGTTCCAATACTAATCGTGAACAATTTACATTAAAATCCTTTCAAGACTGTCGTATCACCTTAAAACTAATATGAGGTTTTTGGTCTAGCGTTAAGTGGCCTTATTAAATATATGTTAATTAAATATACGTATAAGATATACGTTAATTGGCGAGAGGTACTTAGGTACATCTTCATCATGTATGCAATTCGAATAATAGGACTTTTTTGCCAATTTTTCGTTTAGCGAATTATCCAAGAGTCTGTGTTTGCATAATTGTTCATTATTATGTGGATCGGGGTATTTTGTATGCTGTAGTGAGTAAGGTGTTTTGTACTGATTGAAGTTTATTAATGTGTTTGGCTACAATGTTTATCCATGCGTATTCAATGACTGGACGTATGTCTTTATAATTTGTTTGTAAATTATATCAAAGCATGTTCATGGGAATTATATACAATCACCCTGTTATGAAAACACCACTAGTTACCACATAAGTTTAAGGATTATACTAAATTACACTAAAACTAATCACAAACCTAGACTTTAAACTGACTAGATTTTACTATTATGACTTAAACTTTAAAACGTTATTGTAAAAATAAACTTAACGCCTAAACTTCTATCTTCGGATAGTTTGGAATATTTTGTTTGATGGGAAGTATTTCTTTCATTGGCAAGTTATGAGAGCTCAAACTAAATAAATTAACAATAAACTGTGTTATGAGATTTCGTAAGAATAAACCAGTTTTATTAAGTAAAGAACTTGTGTTTCCGAATACAACGTTACGATACACTTATTTTCAACAATCGCGCTAAAACAAACGCTATATCAACGAACGTCAATAATACTTCTGACTGCAGTTCAATTACTCACTATCTTCACACACACATTACATTCCCCCGTCACGTTGTCCCCCTCTTTTATATACCCGACTACCCTATATCTAGTAAATACTAGAGCATTCGCCAAAGTACAGGATAGTTCTAGAAACGTGGCGTCACAGTAGTCATATGGACTACCCTATATCTAGTAAATACTAGAGCATTCGCCAAAGTACAGGATAGTTCTAGAAAGTAGAGGGCGTAAGAATAGTCACGTGATCTCGATGACGCAACACTATGTTTTTAGTGAGTATTACGTCAAGCGTTAGGCCAATATTATACTCAATTGAATGGAACAAGGATGATGATAACAACAAACAATGGAACAAACGCGTGGATCACGTGTACACTAACGACCACGTACGTTATGTAACGAAAAATAACAGATTATTGAAAGAAACTTTTCGTAAATGTAATATAAAAATGAGCAAAAGGCTATCATTTCAAAAGATAACTTAACATCGGTACATCGCTCACACACACACATACACATGTATATGTGAGTGTGGGTGTAAATACAAGTGTATACTTACACTAGGATCATTAATATCTTTGTAATTCCAATCCCTTTGTACATATACAACAGATCACAGTGTTTGACCAGTAGGCACGTCCGAACTTAACGCTGTCATTATACGAACATCTTGATTACGTGTACGCCTACAACAGACATAATGTAATGGCACACGGATGATAAGATATACAAATATTTGGCCGTAGGCGTACTATAATCGGCACGTTTGTAAAATATTAATGCACATTTGAGCTCATGGTTTTCAAATTATACTTTCAGATCCAGAAAATGTTTTGTGCTAAGGACCTAATGCCTATTTTTTGCGTTCATTGGTCATCTATCAATATACTTGTAGTAACTGGTAGGCCACCTATATTAGCAAATCGTTAGGCTAATTAAAAATGTTTTGTGCTAAGGACCTAATGCCTATTCTTTCGCGTTCATTGGCCATCTACTAATATACTTGTAATGACTGGTAGGCCACCTATATTAACAAATCATTAGGCTAATTAAAAACGTTTCGTGCTAAGGACCTACTGCCTATTCTTTTGCGTTCATTGATCATCTACCAATATACTTGTAGTGACTGGAAGGCCACCTATATTAGCAAATCGTTAGGCTAATTAAAAATAACTAGCTATAAACGTAGTTATGTAATGAGTAGAACTGGTTAGAAACTTTTAAGTCTTTTACCTTCTCCTTATATTTCCTTTGATAATTTCACAATTGTAGAATCAGGCTCACCAAACAACAAATTACTCATCACAAAAAGTTTACTGGTGATGAGTAAACCCTTAAATCCTTTAGTTCCTCTCAAACATACTCATGAGCATGGGTTGACACTAGATTTCAAAGCTATAGAGCTGGGTTCATATCTGTACAATACCATAAAATATTCTCCTACTTTTAGCTGTAATTATGTTATGAAAGTGTCAATCACTTAACATGGATGGTGTGTGGTAGGGTGTTGCTGACGGTCGCCTTCTGCTCAGTTTTTCGAGTCTGGAGACGTCAGCAGACATTCTTAGTAGCTTTGCCATGAACACACACACAAAAAAGTCATCTTTATATTAACTACATGATTTGTTTATTACATATATAAACTTCAACTTATTTTTACTCTATAAATTCCTTAAATATTCTGGTTATATTCTAGTACTTTGTGTTTTTTTCTTCATACGTTTCCAGTTTTCAAGATAACCTCGATTGTATATATGTTGTATATCATTTTCAACATAGTAGGCTAGATACGACGTCTGCGTTCTATTCCTATTTGCCGATTTTTTTTTTTAGTCGGGCGACATTTTACTGTAGTAATTGCTATTAGCTACAATCCAGTTGCTGGATATATAAACATAACAGGGTAAGTATACAAAGATGATGTTCAGACCGAAATGTACTTCCACAACTTAGGTCGTACCTGTACTATGAACACAGTACATTACAGTTGGTATGGTAGGTATATTATTTAATTGTAAAAGGATTTAAAATAATAAAATACGCTAATAACATTCTACTCTTACTGTGTCGTCGCATGTAAAACATAGACCTATACAGTATATCGATGATATAAAACATGTTTCTTAAGGGTATGATTCACCCAGCTCTGACGTAAGAGGGCAATAATGCACTTAAATTCCCTCTCTTGCTAGTAATTTGAATTGTCTTGAAACAAAAGGTGTGTGAAGTTTTCAGTGGCCAGCTTCCAACAAAAATCTAGTGTATTGTGACCAATGGCATTCAGTCCTAAGTCAAACCACACAATGGCACTTCCTTAATTGTTCAGTCAAAAATCTCTTTCACATAGTAATATGACGTTAATAATTGTGCAAATAAGATTTGTTCATCTAAGAGTCTGTAAATACTATTGGTTCGATTAATAAACTGACTACGCAATGGCAACCAATAGGCTATTGTATTTGGTTGACAACTGTTGATCGCATGCAACTCTTACTTTTAAGTCAATATATTTGTTCAGTATATAAGATTGTGTGTAAATATAATCGTGCAAAAGGAATATGGGATTATGTTGCCACACGAAACAGGGCGGTTTTCTTTCCATCCGAAAAAAGTTGAAAGAATGTTCTTTTTTTGCCATTAGTATTCGTAAACCTTTTGGTTATGTTTGACAATTATAAATTAAAATATAAACAAGGAAAACCAGGGAATACTGTGACAGTTATACGTTACATTTAGGTTTCTTTTAAATAAATATCATATAAAGATCACACTTGTGTTAGTAGTATGTATACAGACACGCACATATATGTATGTACTCTTGCTCCTCTGACTAGCTTTTTTTTTTTCGCTTTTACTGGTTGATTTCGAAAATTGTTTGACTTTTTTATAACTTTAGTATATATATATTCATTCATCACGTTGTTCGCCCCCTAGTAGTTACTTTATCATAGTCTACTATTGAGCTCAACTATTGATGCTACCCAACATCAACCGCAATTATAACTTCGATCAACCATTATAACATCCTGTGTTTTTGCTTCTGCCGCTGAAACACTTCATTTTCTGAAATGGTCACCAACGAAAAGATGGTCATTTTCATTAAAACATGCCAAAAAGACATGAATATCGGATTATGAGCTGAAAAACATATCCAACTGAAAATACTTTATAAACTTCCTCTGTAAGAGAAACCAGTTGGTATTGGAATTTTGATGTGTGGTGACACCTAAAGAAGATCACATGTCAGTCAGTTTTCTAAAGGTTGGCATTACCTTTTATCCTAAACTGTCATGAAATTCGTAATTATTCAAATAAACGAAGTGTTAGTACAACAGGCACACTTAAAGTATCTAAGTATTATTAAAACTCGGTTAAAAATATTACTAAATGGGTGTATCCACAGATACAGTTGAGATGTGTTTAAACCTAATTGTCTTATACAGTCTTTCTTTAGATCTAAGGACCGAATTTCTGCTTTACAATCATTATTTTATGTTAATAAATTTACTTGTCCTTGCTTCTACTAAAAGAAAATAGATAACACGAGTGAAAGAACACAATAACTTAAGATCCCCTATTAAGTATAATTGGACATTTCCTAAAATAATATCACGTTGTTGTCCAACCTAATTCGTTGAAGGTCTTATCAAGGGTCAATGATGAACAGAGCCTCCGTATAAAGCTAATTCACAAGCTGAGGTCTCAGATTAACATTAAAGACTCTGCTATCAAATTGCTTCTACATTTACAAAAGTGTATTATAATACGTATTAAGTAAATAGATATTAACTGTTAAGTTTTCATAGCTTTTTATCTATTGAATGTTTGTCAATAAATGTTGTAACTAAAGACTTAACCCTTCTTATTTGCATTTGTGAATAATATATTTACCTTACAAAATAATAATAAATATTACAGTAAATGAATAACAAAACGGAAAACAGATGACTCAAAATAGGAGACATCATATCTTATGGTTAATCAAAGAAGTGGCCTAAAATTGTTTTTGTAGATGAGCACATCGTTATCTAACGCGACGCATCTAGAGCATTGACCTCTTCAAAATGGCGGCCTCTTGGCACTTTTTCAAGCCCTAAAAATCGCATTTAGTCCATTATAGGATAAGAAACCCTGTAATCTGAGTGCTTTCGAAAGGTAGATCTTTCTCAATTATGAAAAAAACTGGGAATGACTAAGTTAAGTGTTTAAAAAATGTTTAGTGGCGTCATGATTACAGGAAGTAGCTACCATGACAACAACCCGAGAGTTTTATTAGCTTTCAGTGAAATGTTACAATACAACAAGAAGTGAAAATTTTAGATACAAAGAGGTTAAAATGGTTTTGCTAAAAAAAATATCGTTATAAAGTTATCGAAACTGGCAGACAGAAAAAAGTTAACAGCACTGCAAAGAAAAACCATCCTTAAACAGTATAATACTGACGAATCAAGCTGATTTCCTTTTGTTATTACTTTAAGCTCAGAAACGTTTCGCGTATTCTAAAAAAAAAATTCCATTGACTACAACTGAATGATTGCTTAAAATACATTTTTTCTTAAGTTCTCGTTGTCTCCTTTTGAAGAAGCAGACCTTCTTGTTAGTGCAAAAACGAATTTCAATCCACTGCAGAATGGCCATCATCCGTTGAATTCACTATAGAATGGCTATCATCTGTTCAATAAACTGTTTTATGAACTCAAAGTCAGTTCTTATCATTCAAATATTTATCAAGCTTTCCTTTAAACTACCTTAAAGTAACTGAATCTACCACATTTAAAGGCAACCTGTTCAAAACGCCAAAAGAAAGATAAAGCTATCTTAGCTGATGATGGCTTCTACCTGATGATGTCTTGTACCCTGCCAAAACTAATCTTTGTGCCCTCTAATCCTACCATTCTCCCTTTTGAGTACGAAGAAAGATGCATCAATACTATTTAATCCTTAACAGTCTTAAACACATCAGTCAGATTCACTCTAATACTCGTTTTAAAGACAAAACATTTTCAAAGATCCTGTATGACAACCTTTCCATCCTAGGTCTCATTTTAGTAGCTCTTCTCTTAATCCTTTCCAACAATTCAACGTCCTTCTTAAGGTAAGAAGCCAAAGATTTAACACAGTAACCCAAATGTGGCTTAACCAATGACCTATATACAAATGACATTATAAATATTTAGACTTGTATTCGGTATTTCTGTATATACAACCTAAAATCCTATTTGCTCTGCCACTAGCAACAACAAATTGTTTGGGTGATTTAAGAGACTAATCAACAAGAACACCAAGATCTTTTTCTTCCATAACACTCTTAAGGGTACTGCCAATGAAGAAGTTTCCAAACACTGACAATTAAAAGAAATTACAAATACAACTTGGAAAAAGAATGATATATTAAGTTTTATAATAGTTTGAGTAACAACAAAATGAATGAATTTATTATAAATTAAGTACCAAAAAACTTGATGTAGTGAAATATTCGCTGTAGATGTGTGAATATTTGATTGGAGTCCAATTCTTTTCTATGTATAACAATCACTCACATCTTCAATAAAGTTTTATCTTGTAAATAAAATCTAGTAGGAAATTGGATGCTAATTCTTTCTAAATAGAGGAGTTGTTTCTAAACACAGCGGAAATGGTACCAATAGCTATTAATAATAACAAATATGTTGAAGATTAATATATTAACAGTGCTCTATTTTCCCCGGGGTCAACAATTCTGTACTTTCTAAACTAACTAGATAACCAACGTAATACATTCTAGTATTAATTGGTATCCATACTTAAGTTACCGATAGTTTACTAATATATATTATAAAACTTACAATTAATTCTAATTTTAAAATACTTAAAATGAATGCACAAATAGCCTATTGTGTGGCTTTATACTCAACAACTAACAAACAAACAAATTTAAAATTAAATACAAAACTATCAAACTTACATACCTACGAAAAAAGTCCTACGAATTTTCCTCTCCAGTGACGTTTGAGCATTAAATATACAGCAGTTATTGACCTGACATGGCCTAATAGTTAAAATCCTCCATTTCCAATTTTCAAGTCGCGAGTTCAAATCCGTCACCGAACATGCTCGCTCTTTCAGCCGTGGGGGCATTATGATGTAACACTCAATCCTACTTTTCTTTGGTAAAAAAGTAGTCCAAGAGTTCTGATTGGGTGGTGTTGACTATCTGTCTGTCCTCTAGTCTATCACTTCTAAATTAGGGACAGCTAGTGCAAAGAGCTCTCAAGTAACTTTCTGTGAAATTCAACAAACACACAAAGAAAATAACAGATGTCATATCTTACCAGCGCAGCTATTCTTCTTTCTAAGAATATTGTATCCAGTAAGCAAGAAATTAAAAGAAGGTTTACGAAAATTTTCTTTAATATGAAACACATCTGATTACCCCAACACTCCATGAACTAGCCTGCTGTTCGGTATAATAAAGTCAGTGCCAATTGATGAAGATATGTTACTCACAACTTGTAGATATGATTGAAGACATGGATGGATTAACCAAGAAATCTCTAAGATCTCCAACCTTCCAGACCATTTGGGATCGGATAATGACTGCCAAGCTGACCAGAGAGAGATCTGCAATGGCTGTGCTGCTTGCCATCAATACTATCCCAGTGTACCAACTGCCAAACCAAGGATGCCCACACCAGAACTGACACAGATCCCCATTAAATGAGAGTCAGCTGAAATTTCATTGACTTGGCCTTAAATCCTCAAGTATCCTATAAGTGAGTGTCAGGTGTAGAAATAACATTGGCACCAAGTGTGCATCCATCAGTAGAAGAAACGCCACATTCTGAAGCCAAATAACACCTTCCTGGAACTTGTCTAACTACCAAAATGGGCCCACTGACTTGGAATTATAAAGACATGTATCAACAGCTAAATCATCAGTGGAGAGAGCTCTTACAGTTCTTGACATCAGTGTAGAACTTTCATGTCAGCTATCATACTTCTTCTTCCCACCAATCAGCAAACCAAGCCTCTCTGGCTAGGAAATTTTGAGCTACCCATCACACCCTGGTTGAAATGAAATATTCCCATATACTTCAGCAGATACTGAACTTAAAATGTCAATGCCAAAGTAGGAAGACAGATGCACAGAGGACTGGATGCTTTATAACCAGGAAGAAGACCATTTTCTAAAGCATGAGAATACTCCTTCACAGTTGAAGGAAAAGGTGCTTTATCTCTGTACTGAGCTGACTCAGACTTAAAAATATCTTGCAAGAACCAGAGAGATAACGAAGCAAACAACCACAGCTAGCCATAATTCAAAAACTTGCAAGAGAAGAGATGCTGTCAGTCTTATGTAAAGGTAAGAGGCTTTGGTTTTCTGCAATACCGTACATATATTTTTTATTCTGTCTTCTCTTTTTTTTCATGTTATTTTACTATCACTGACTTTTCACATACATGTATATAATGTAGTAATTTCATTGCAAAT
>NW_013668150.1:172151-174434 GCF_000517525.1 Limulus polyphemus
CAAATTATCATCATTGAGGTTTTTATTAGTGTTATGCATTTTGTGAGTTTATAGTATTGTGTTTGCATCTTTATTTGTATTATGTTTTACACAATTGTGCTTATGTTTTTCATCATTAATGGGCTACTCTTTTACTAATGACTAGTGTGGGATTGAGCATCACATTATAATGCCTTCACGGCTAAAAGGCCGAGCATGTTCGGTGACGGGGATTCGAATCCTAGAATCCACGACCTGCAAATTGCAAGTCGAGCACTCTAGCCACCACACCATGCCAGACCTTTTATGTACCCTGTTTTGACATCAAAAGCTTATTCTGTGTTTTTATTTTGTTTTAGCATGTCTTGTTTATATTTGAGGGTTTAGTCTATTTAGCATTTTTGATATTCTGTTGATTTTGAGTTTAACCTATGCTGTTTTTGTATATGTGTGTGAAACGTTGTTTCCAGTTTTGCTTGTTTATAATACAGTTTTTGTCTTTTGTAGTGTGAGACTAAGTCACTCTGAATTCTCAACCAATACACAAGATATTTTAATTGTTTTTTTAAGTTTCAAAGTTAGGAATGGCTGGGACAGCTTTCAGGTAAAGAGCAAAAGAAAGATCTCATATGCAGGCATAATACATCCCTATTTAATATATAAATATTTTAATAATTTCTGTAGACAGTATATATGTAGTTTTAATATAGAATTTCAGTAAAGGGAGCCACTCAGTTTTTCTTGCACTAGTTACCTACTGAACTGGATCATTCACCTAAGTTGTTACATGCATATTCTCATCTGAAAGGTTCCTGTGAAGTGGAGCATACTATGCAGAAAGATAATAAAAGTGATAATTTTCCCTGGCAGATGAGATAATACTTCGAGGATACAACGTCCCATATTTTCTAATGGGAATGAACAACATTCACGTGGATAGCACTGTGTCCTAAGAAGAATAACATTATTATATTCATGTATAATGCTATATTATTTCAGCCTGAAACAGTTTATAGATTTAGATTTCAGATGTTGAGATTCAAACTTAAATTGCAGTTACACTTGAGATCTAGAGCTTTCCACTAAAATGTCACAAAATGTACTTGTTTACCTTTCATTGTTTTTGAGTATTAAGTAAATATCATTTGACATGGCTGTACTCTGTGTCCAGTACTTTTCTTTGCTTCAAACGCAGCAAATGTCAGAGAATTCACTTTCACCCTAGAATAAATTTTGTGGACTTTAAAAGATTCAAGTTCCATTGCAAGTCAGAGAGATTTCCTTTAAGATGTATATCTACTCTGATTCACCATATTTTTCACATCCTTATCTGTTATGACAACTATAAGTTGGTCACATGACACAGATCCATGATTTTACATGGAATGTTTGGATAAGATAACTCGTCAAATCTTCTGCAATTCCACCGAAGTTCTTTTATTTCCTATATACCCTGTTCTATAGGCCTGGATACTTCTTTCTGGTGTGTCACTCTGAACCTGTTCAATAAAACAGCTAGTAGTGCTTGGTAGCTGTTACGGCTCTCAACTGGAAAGTAATTTAATGCCATTAAAGTTGGTCCTTTTATATGGGCAGTAAGATAAGTAACTTGTTGTTCACTACTCCTCCACTTCACTTTAGAAGTTATTTCAAATTGAGACTGGTATGCTTCATGTGATACCTTTTCATTCTGATCCATTGGTTTCATAATTGGATTATCTTAAATTGTCCATGTAAATTCTGGAATTGTATTTGACAGTAACATGTCTGTAGTATTTTAGGATTGGTTTGTTTTGTTTTCAATTTTGCACTATACTAGCTGTCCTGAATTTAGCAGCTATAGCCAAGAGGGAATGCAGATAATCAATACCACCCCCAACTGTTGCCAATGAAAAGTGGGATTGGCCATCACATTACAATGACCCCACAGTTGAAAGAACGAGCATTTTTGGTGAGGAGATTCGAAACCATGACTCGCAAGTTGTGAGTCAAGTATTATAACCACTAGATCATGTTGGGCCCATTAGTCTAGGTAGGTTCTGCAGTAACAGATGGCACAGCAGAAATGGTAATAGGTATAGACCAAATAGGTTGTCCTATCGCTTATTTTACAGTAAGTGGTGCTTTAGGTCAGAATACTAGGTAAATGCAGAAAGAGGTGTGGCTTGTTTATCCTTTGCATTTACTTATATATTTTCCAATGTTTTATTCTTTCATTTATTTCTTTTTGCACTTCTTCAATTTTGCCATTACAGCCTTTCTGTACTTTCATGACATCATTTTGTATTTCTTCAATTTTTAATT
>NW_013668151.1:0-11415 GCF_000517525.1 Limulus polyphemus
ACCGCCAACTCTTGGGCTACTCTTTTGTCAAAGAATAGTGGGATTGACTATCATATTATAACGCCCCAAGGCTGTAATGGCAAGCATGTTTGGTGGGACGGGGATTCGAACCCACGACCCGCAGATTGCGAGTCGAGCTCCCTAACCACCTGGCCATACTGGGCCAAACCAAAAAATAACGACAAACGTGAGAAGTTTAATACATCCTTAAGAGTGAATGGACGACATATTAAATGAAATTCCGTCAATGATTGCGGTTCTTCCAGCAGCAAGTTAGGTCTTCACCCCTTTTAGAACTCCATTCTACAGAGTTGGTGGCTAAGCATTTTTATTGAGAGTAAAAGTTTTACCATAGACGACACACACACTCATCTATACATAGAAATATACATAATACATATCCGTAAGAAAATATACTTTTACTTGAAAGAACATAAACATATTTTATGACGATTTATGGTATGAATATAATAGCGTTGTATAAAACAGAAGATATATGTCAAATAACGTTTAATGGTAGGCAGTACAAGGTGAAGTATATGATCTCTATCACAGTGACAAATATGACACTAACAACATAGTCGGTCTGATACAGAGCTCTGGAATTGTTTGAATATCTCTGATAAGATCGCAAACAACAGAGTTTTGTTGCATTTCTATCAAGTGTAGTTCTTCATGCAGGTCAGGTTTATTCTGAACTTGATACTTTGGTTTATGAAGTTACTGACAGACTACCATACCATTTCATTGTGTTTGTTTTCTTATAGCAAAGTCACATCGTGTTATCTGTAGTGTCCAACGAGGGGAATCGAATCCATGATTTTAGCGTTGTAAGTACCAAGATTTACCGCTGTCTCATCAGAGGACCCATTTCATTGAGATTATTGGAAATACTTAGAGAGCTCCCCTAATAATTACGCCAAATTTTCCTATATATGCGAGCTTAGGCTTAGAAATATTAAATGAAATATTAAATTAAAAGTCTGAATCGTTCTTAATTAATAATGCAGGTAAAATATACTTATACTCAGTATATTAGTAAAAAGGTTACTGGAAAATCAGTAAATCTGTACTCAACTAATACCCCAAGAGAAATGTAGTTTGTTTTACAAATTATACAGTGCCTTGCAAAACTATTCACCCCCTGCAAAGTTCCACATTTTGTTGTAGTCTGAGCTTGCAAAACTATTCACCCCCTGTAAAGTTTCCACATTTTGTTGTAGTCTGAGCTTGCAAAACTATTCACCCCCTGTAAAGTTTCCACATTTTGTTGTAGTCTGAGCTTGCAAAACTATTCACCCCCTGCAAAGTTTCCACATTTTGTTGTCGTCTGAGCTTGCAATCATGAAACTTTCAAATCTAGAATCTACACAATCTACTCCAAACTGAGAAAGATAAAGAAAAATGCTGATATTATGTAAGTAAGTTAGATTTTCACAGAAAATTGGAATATATTCAATTGCATAAGTATTCAACCATATCGCTACGGCTACCCTAAATCAGTTCAGGTGCAAAATATTAATTTAAAAGGATACACAATTAGTGTAATGGTCTCTGTCTGTGTGTAATCAAAGTAGTTAAATTTGACTTCAGAGTAAATGCATCTGTTCAAGTCACAAATCACCTAGTGATACGACAAACCAACCATGAAGATCAAGGAACTTTCAAACAAATCAGGGATAAAGTGGTAGAGAAGCACAGACCAGGAAAAGGTTACAAGAAATTTTCAAAGTCGCTGATTATCCCTTTGAGTACATGAAGTCCATCATTAACAAGTGAAATGTGCTTCATACCACCCAGTCACTACCCAGATTAGGCCGCCCTTCCAAACTAAGCAGCTGGGCAAGTAGGAAACTGGTTAGGGATGACACTGTGAACCCAACAATGACTTTGAAAGATTTGTAAGGTTCCACGTCTGAGAGTGGAAGTCAGTGTTCATACATCGACAGTATCCTAGTCCCTACACAAAGCTGGCCTTTATGGGCAAGTGACAAGAAAGAAGCCATTACTGAAAAAGAATGATCTTACATCTCGTATGGAGTTTGCGACAAAGCATATAAATGATACTACAGACATGCAGCAGAAGGTTTTTGTGGTCAGACGATACAAAAACTGACCTTTATTGGTCTTAATGCAAAGCGTTACATCTGGCAAAAGCCCAATACAGCACATTACCCAGTCAACACCATCCTAATGGTCAAGCATGGTGGTGGCAGCATCATGTTATGGGGATGCTTTTCATCAGCAAAGACTGGGAAGCTTGTCAGGATTGAAAGTAAGATGCATGGTGCAAAGTACAGGCGAATCAGAGAGGAAAACCTGCTTGATTCAACCAAAAATCTAAAACTGGGTCGAAAATTCACAATTAAGCAGGACAATGACCCAAAGCACAAGGCCCAAGCCACAATGCAGTCAACCAAAGATCCCCAACGAACTTGTCAGAATTAGAGCAATTCTGGCAGAAAGAATGGGAAAAAATTACACCATACCATTGTGCAAAGCTGGTAGAGATCTATCCAAAAAGACTCACAGCAGTAATTGCTGCCAAAGGTGCTTCCACCAAGTACTGACTTAGGGGGCTGAATACTTATGCAATCAACAAATTTCAATTTATATATTTTCTTTGCAGGGTATCATTCAACGTCCTTCATACATAACGGTGTTAAGTTTGATCATTAGAGTTTTGAATAAAAACAAGTTCATTAAATAAAATTGTTTAGATTATTTGTTTTTCATCAAAATGTGACATTATTGGTAGGGGGTGAATGCTTTTGCAAGACACTGTAGAAAGTCTACATGCGCAAGCTATCTATAATTTCCAACCGAAAGATTAGAGGGGAGGCAGCTAGTCAACATCGCCTTACGCCAATTATTAGGCTTTTCCAATAAAGCACTCATATAACTCAAAATGCGAATCGCAATTTTTCGGCAGCGTGACGCAAACCATGAGCATTCCGGCATGCTAACCCCTTAGGCGTGCCAGACCAATATAAAAGTAAAAGTTTGTTTGCTTTTGAATTTCGCGCAAAGCTACACAAGGGCTATCTGCGCTAGTCGTCCCTAACTTAGCAGTGTAAGACTAGAGGGAAGGCAGCTATTCATCACCACCCACCTTCAACTCTTGGGCTACTCTTTTACACACGAATAGTGGAATTGACTGTCACATTATAACGCCGACACAGCTGAAAGGGCGAGCATGTTTGGTAAGACAGGGATTCGAAACCGCGAAAAAGTGAAAGAAACGTAATGTGGTCTCAGTTCTGTGTACGATGTTTGAACACCAGCAGTGATTATGTAAAGAAACCCAGGCTGACAGTGAAAAGGCATCAACAAAGACATTTGAATACTTCCATAGTGCAGAAAGGGATAGGACGGCTAGCAGCTATAACTGTAGAGTGACTCAAATCTTACAAAGTGCAGTTAGCAGAATGTGGACTCACTTTGAACCAATCAATAGTATTAGCTAAAAGCATGTTCAGGTAGACCATTTTTGACATCCTAGTATGATGACCACTATTTGACAATATGAATTCGACACAACCGTTGGTCATAAGTTTTCCAACGGAATTAACACTTCAGAAAAGCTCTGTACGATAAGTCAGCATCCTAATATTATCAGAAATAAGCTTCATAAAGTTGGCCTTTCTGTCAGATAGCCAGTGGTGTGAGCTTCTCTAACCCACAGCTACAAAATATTCTATTTTCATTGATGTCAAGAACACATGTACTGGTCAATCGACATGTAGACAAACGAAACCCATACGAATAAGGCTTCATACTACAGCCTGATACGAGACCATAATGGCACAATGACCTTTACATGCTGTGAATGCCATACGATACAGGGTTGAAGTCTTACAGTTACCATATATAGATATGTATACGGGAGGCTATGGAAGAATAACTGGCAGTGTATGATTGCCTCCAAGCAGTAGGTTGATGAACTGAAAGAAGTTATAATACAGGAGTGGGCCAGTAGCTCATTGATTCGATCGTTTTAAGTACACCACATTGATTTAAAACTTGCACTAGTGTCAGAAGTGATCCCACGCCTTAGTAACAAACGTCTTCTGATAATATATTTCGCTGAAAATTCTGTAGTAGAAAATGACCAATTGTCGACATGGGGTGGAATAGAACATATTTGTATATCAGACCACATGCCACTTTCTTTAATAAAATGAATTCAGGGGTTTATTTAAAACTTTATTAAAACAATGAACTTCACACTCACCCCTTGGAGACCCTTTCAAATATCCTTAGAGATCGTGACCCACTGTTTGAGAAACGCAGAATTAGATAACTTGAGAGTCAGGTATACTATATTCACCTAATACATATTTCTTAAATATCGAGCCAAACGTTGTGATAAAAATGAACATAGGAGAATGTAGTTTCAGATATGAAAATGTTCCACACAACGCAAGGTTTATCTTCGAAGCTGAATGTTGTCTTCTAGCTTCGCTTAATAGCATTCTGAAACAACTTTTACAGTATGTAATATAGGTTTGGCTTTCTTTTGAGCAGGCAATATTCTATGCTACAAACCACTGAATTTATAAAAGACTTTACTATGACAACTTCCTCTATTTGTGTTACTTATGTTTCTCTGCTAAAGTTACAGTTCGTCAATTTCACTACACTAGGAAAACTTTACTTCTATACAATCTGTAGTGCCAATATTCCACCTTAAAGTGAGTATTCTATAAAGTTACTTCGATATTTCTATCGGTTATAATATTATTTGCATTCTTAAGAAGCAAATCCTAGACAATGTGGATCAAACAAATATTTCAAATAAAATAAAACAAGCGCTGAGTCTTTTGAACGAAACCTTTTCAAGTAAAGATGCCCAACCAACACATATGCGAGATCAGACTTATTAAGAACTCGATTTGCCCGACCCGTCAAAAACAAACAAACCTAAAGATTGTATGTTTTCTAATTATGTCATATAACCTAAAATTTGCGGTTTAAACGCCGAAAATAGGTTAAGGTTTATGATAAAAATTCTGTCGCAAAGTTTAAAACCTAAAAAAAGAATTAATTTCAAGTACCATCATTAATTAAGACTAATGGCAATACGTTTGGGAGAAGAAAAAGTAAAAATGATACTGAAGAACTTCACGAAAACCTAATAAAAACATACGGATTATGGTAACTAACCTGTAACTAGAATGTTTTTAAAACTCGCCAAGAACTCCGAAATGTCAACTTCAAGTTAAGTATATATATATATATATAGTAAAACGATCTAAAGAAGTGAAAATCATACCAGCCCTCGTGGTCATTCGAAGTATTGCATACATACTTAAGACAATATCAGGTCATATTTTTGTTATTAAGCAACACAGACGAACGGAGCGTTACCAAATTAATTTATATATATTAGATTACATTTCGATTATTTAAGAAATGTTGAGCAGTATAAATGCTCCATTATTTTGCCGAGTCACAAGGACAAATCATACACACATCAAATATAAAACCGACAGTGTGACTAAGCTGAACAAGTACTAAAGTATAATGTTTAAAAAAAGTTGACCAATATACTTACACATTTATACCTTTACCATAAATATAAATTCGGATGTGTAACAAGTTTAGATCGTTTCTGTTTCACGCACCGCGTTCAAATAGAAAATAATATATATTTTTTCAATGTAGTTTTTAATGCTGATTTCAAATATATACACTAAAATTTGGAGAAATGAAAAGAAATAGTTTTATATATTTTTCATTTTGTTAGGTTAGGTCAGTTGATGTGAGGTTAAATCAAATTAGAGTAATTAATAAATAATTACATGTTTATTTAAATAAAACACAAATTTCATTAGAAAAATTATTGAAAGAATGAAAATATTTTTCCATTTCTTCCACATTAAAAATCAATTCTCCAAATGTTCATTTATATTTCTGAAATCTGCAGCAAATTTAAAGTATTTAGAATGTGGTTAAGAGACGTAACAAGCGACATTGTGGAACCAATCGTAACATGATTGACTCGTATCTCTGCGAGTTCGTTTGGCGGCGTAGACATGAAAGTGATGATCTCTTTAAGCAAATAGTTATAAATATTTCTGAATTTGTTACATAGTCACTAGATACTTTGTATTGTCCTGATGTATTACAATTCTTCTAGATACAGAGGTATATACGTAATGCTAAAAGTACTTCCTTTGTTTCGTAAGGAAAATATAAAAATACATTTATTTTCATTTCTCCAAATTTTTATTTATATTTCTGAAATCAGCATTAAAACTACATTCAAAAATATATATTCTTTTGTATTGGAACGCGGTGCATGAAACAGAAAACATCCTAGGTTTAAATCTCGTCAGCCTTTATTCAACTAACGATTGTTTGTTTGTTGTTCTGTTGAATTTCGTGCAGAGATACTTGGGGACTATCTGTGCTAGTCGGTGATCATTTAGAAGTGATAGATTAAATAGCAGGCAGATAGTGAACGCCACCTACTGCCAACTCTTCGCTACTCTTAACCATAGAAGAGTGGGAAATACCGTAACGTTATAACGCCCTCACGGCTGATAGGACTAGAACGTTCGATGACCGAGTTTGATTCCACAAGCCGCATATTGCTAGTCTAACGCCCTAACCATACGCCATGCCAGGCTAATCAACTAAGAAACGATTACCAATGAGAGCCTTTAAAATCTGCAAACTCCATGTTACTTTGCAAGTTCTTGAAAATTAGATGTAAAATAATCTTTCAGTGATTCTTCTACAACATCGAAGTAATTGGTTCTATGACAGCTCTAGTAAGTGCAAGAAAAATACTTCGCCTTGGTGACTTTAAAACTTGAATAAAAATAGTTTTACTTATAAAATATCAGTAATTAAGATCCTTCTGTTTTGTTTAAACGACCATCATCAAAATTTTAGAAAAGTCTCCCGGTAGGACAGGAGTAAGTTTATGAAATTACAATGCTAAAATCCGGGCTTTGATTCACCGCAATGGACACAGCAGATAGCTAAAGTGGTTTTGCTCTAAAACAAACAAAGGTTTAAAAAGTTCAGTATTCACTTTATCAGAGAAAAAGAATGTTTTTTGTTTGAGTACGATCATTTGATCTCTATTTCGATCACGTCAAAACAATATTAATACGGATTTCTAGATTATTTTTTTAATTACAAACAAGCATTACAATTTTTTTAACAAATAACTTGTATAATGACAGATCTATTTCAAAATTAAAATAATACAAAATTAATTAATAAAGTTTTTGTTTTATTAAAATCTGACGATCTGAAATTATTTAAAAAAAACTTTAAATGATTACAAAATACCTTAAAGTAAATACAAATATAATATAAAATTAAGCAAATCAAGTGTTCGAGATGGCCAATACTTCTTTATTCCTTCATGATTTACAAAAAATAAAGCAAGGCAGATCTGTTCTTACCATGACAGGGCCAAGTTCTACATTGTCGTAGTGAAAGTGTGCACATTCGTCCAGCTTGGGAAACCTGCTTGCTCCGTCTGGTTTTCTAGAAAGAACAACACAAGCGTCGTCTGTGAAGCCATATCACACCATATAAGTTATTGGTTTAAAAAGCAAACAATGGACGGTAATAAATTAAAAAAAACTGTAAATTCATATAATCTGCATAACAAATAGATAAAATGTGGTATCGTATTTTATGAAATACTAAAACAAAGATTTGACCTTGTTAGAAAAAATAATAACTTCATCAAAAATTTATATTAAAGTTTATATCACCACCACTAACAATTTCAGCATGATAATATTATTGTGTATTTGTGGGATTTCGCACACAGCTACTCGCTGGCTAATCTGCGCTAGCTGTCTCCAATCGAATAGGAGAATTGGCCGTTACATCATAATGCACCCACGCTTGAAAATTTTCGTAACTGGATTCGAACCCTCGACCCACAGACTGCAAGTCGACCTCCCTAACTACTAGGCTATATTATATGAACACAAATTAATCAGGTGTTGCACTGTGAATAAAACGTAATACAAGATATTCAAAAGGCATCCAATATGTATAAAAGCCAGTTGTCTTTTTGGTAACGTTCCGTTTATCTGCGACGGTTAGCGATAAAACTATAAAACCAGATATTGTTGTCTTAAGCATATCATATTTCGAACATTCACAAGGGCTAGCTTGAATTTCACTTATTTAGATAACTTTACATTTTTAGTTTATGCATATATATACTTAACTTGAAGTAGACATTTTGAAGTTCTTGGCGAGGTAAAAACATCCAAGTTAGATTAGTGGCCATAATTCGGATGCTTTTATTAGGCTTTCGTGAAGATTTTCATTATAACGTTTTTGGACAAAATATATTTTTTCGCCAAAACGTATTGCCATTAATCTTAACTTATGATGGTACTTGAAACTTTGTGATCAAATTTTTACCATAAATCTTAGCCTATTGGTTCTGGTTGTGTTTAAGCCGTAATGTTTAGGTTATATGACGTAATTAGAAAAGTGCATTCTGCGGGAGGTTTTAAAAAAACCGACCCTTACCAGTATAACAATAACTTTTACTCATAGTTATCGGTTTGTCAGACCGGTTTAATGGTCACAAGACGGTTTTAGAAAGGATGTATTAAGTTTTGCTTATACGTTGCTCAATGAACACTAAATATGTGATAGTACTTGAAACTGAAGCCAACCGCTAATGTTTGTGTGATCCGCGAGTAAGAAGTACTCTATTATTTCTTTATTGCTACAGTACAAAAACTAGCCTTGCCCGACAACTATGAGTGAAAATTATTGTTCCACTAGTTAGGGTTGGAGTGGTGTGAAAACCTTCCGTAGAACGCACTTTTCTAATTACGTCATATAACCTAAAAATTACAGCTTAAACGCTGAAGGAAAATGCCGCTTTCAAAACCAATAGGCTGAGGTTTGTGATAAAATATTTTATCACAAAGTTTAAACCTAAAAATGAATTTCAAGTACCATCATTAGTTAAGATTAATAATGGCAATACGTTTGGGTGAAAAAAAAAATGTTTTATCCAAAAAAGTAATAATAAAACTCAAAAAACTTCACAAAAACCTAATAAAAGCATGCGAATTATGGTCACTAACCTCTAACTTAGATGTGTTAAAAGCTCTCCAAGAATTTCGAAATGTTTACGTTAAGCTAAATATATGCATAAACTAAGACGGAAAACGATCTAAAAAGTCGAATTCAAGTCAGCCCTCGTGAACGTTGGAAGTATTATATACATGTTTAAGACAACAATATCTGGTCAAAGTTTCGTTGCTAAGCGACACAGACGAACGTGATGTTACCAAAAGTTAATACTTAGAATGTTTAACGAATCAACTGTTATTATTTTTAATGTTATGTTTTTACCATACTTTTATTATAAACATTGTTTTACAATGTATTCTTAATAAATATGTTTTTTAGAACTACATCAAATCTCTCTAGCTGGACAAACCTTGTGAGAAAATATTGGGATTACAGCCGGAAATATCAACGACATTATTTATCTAATGAAACAATGCATTCTAGTCTTTACAAGTAATACCGTAAGAAATGTATTTTCGATTACCTACAGTCATCAGGCTAAATTTTTGTTTCAATCTAAGTCAGTAGCTTGCTCTGATCAAAAGTTAATACTAATATAACTTTTGTCAATTGAACGAAAAGTAAAAAATAAAAAAAATTAATGGGCTTAAACAAATACGAACTTTACGTTTTATAGTCTTAAACTTTTTTAAGTAACATGCTGACACAACTACGTTGATCTCAGAACTCAACTTGTGAATCAGAAAACTCCTTTTTTATATGGAGGATTCTTTCATCACTGGCCCTAGATAGACAGTTATTCTTCATTTAAGTGCTGTAATTTCAATTAATTTCAGTAATTATTTCTGTTCATTAGGTGATCATGATGTAAGTACCTTGTATGTTAGGTTATTGTGGTGTTATTTTAGTACATTGGGGTTGATTTTATATAGATTGTTTTTCTCTTTCTATTCTTATTGGCCTTTTGTTGTTGTTTTTTTTCCTTTTAGCAGATTGGGGTAGGACCATTTTGCAATCTTGTCTATGTGCTTGAACTTCTATGCCTAAATTGTTTTTTTATTAGGATAGAGCATTAATAATTTAGGGTAGGGGCTTGTAAGTAAAACTTAAAAAATTCTCTTTTTCACTTTCCTTCTGTTATGTAGGCACTTTTCTAGGCAGTCATAAAGTTTCTAGCTCTCTTAAGTAGGCAAATCCATTGCTGAAATTATTAAATGTAGATATGTTGTGTATTAACTCTTTAGAAATGCTGAAAAGTTACATCTGAAACTATCAAAAATTAAGTTACATCTTTATATTTTTGAATTAATGTAAACTGTTATAAGAGACTACTAGGTTTCTTAATTTTAAGGTTTCTATTACAAATATTTGGAATTCTAAGCAGATTTAGACGCTTAACTCCGACATTAACCAAAAAAGTTAGGTAGGTAAATCTTTTGTTAAACAAACTGTAGAGACACTTAAATCATTTGATATATATAAAAGCCAGTTGTCTTTTGATAATGCTCCAATAGTCTGTTTCGCTTTGCAATAAAACTATGACCTCATATTATTATTGATGTATGTAATACTTGGAATTACCACAAGGGTTGGCTTGAATTTCACTTTTTTAGATCATTTTACGTTTTAGCTTATGTATATACTTAATTTGAAGTTGACATTTCGAAGTTCTTGGCAAGATTTAAAAACATCTAAGTTAGAGATTAGTGACCATAATTTGTATGTTCTTGTTAGGTTTTCGTGAAGTTTTCAGTTTTATTAAAAATTTTTGGATAAAATATCTTGTTTTCTCCTAAATGTATTGCCATTAGTCTTAAGTAGTTGTATTACTTGAAATTAATATTTAGTTTTAAACTTTTTGATAGAATTTTTATCATAAACCTTAGCTTATTATTGATATACAAAACTCCAACCCATTATTTTTTGATGGGTCAGGCAAGACTATTTGGAAAATAGAGTATCTGGATTTTATACACTGAAAGCAATTCACTGAAACACGAATTAATAACATTTTAGTACAGATTATAGGTAAGCAGCTAGCTAAATTAGGTAATCTGAGGAGACAGGTTCTACTTCGTTTATAGGTAAGCAGCTACCTAAATTAGGTAATCTGAGGAGACACTGAGGTTCTACTTCATTTACAGGTAAGCAGCTAGCTAAATTAGGTAATCTGAGGAGACACTGAGGTTCTACTTTGTTTATAGGTAAGCAGCTAGCTAATTTACGCAATCTGAGGAGACAGTTAGGATCTACTAAGTCTTTTGGTAAGCAGCTAGATAAATTAGGTAATCTGAGGAGACAGTTAGGATCTACTAAGTCTTTTGGTAAGCAGCTAGATAAATTAGGTAATCTGCGGAGACAGTTAGGATCTACTAA